>NW_015169208.1:102132-138151 GCF_001447785.1 Gekko japonicus
GCTTCTTTTCCAGCTTTTGTACTTTCTTCTTCACCTTTTGTGCAGTGGCGTCCACTTCTTTCACCTTCTCAGCTGTTTGTTTCATCATTTTAAGTGTCTCACTCAACTGTGTTTGCTGGGTGATGATACATTGATTCATTATTGATTATTCATCTGGTCCAGCAGAGGGTGCATGGATTTCGCCAATGTCTTTACCAGCTCACTGGTTGCTTCCGGTCTTGGGCTCTCAGTTCCTTTCACTTTTAAAAGTTTCTCTTTCTTCGTCCTCTTCCCCGCCATCTTTGTGGATTGTTTACTTTAACCGATATTTTAAAAGTCTCTGAATATGTGCTTGTACGCCCGAACACGCCTTGGTAAGTCTTTCTTAACAGTTTTATTTGCTTTTTCTTCCAATCCCCCCTCCAATTCGCTTTTAAGTACGTGCATTTGGGAGGCGTCCCTCCCCCGTTCGCCTCACTTTCTGTTCCGTGGCGGGGTTGGGGAGCTTTCTTTTCCTTTTATTTAAACGCTTAGATTGAACTCATGTTCATAATTGGTCCTCAGACCTTGTTTAAGCTCTGTTTCTTTCGCTCGACCTCCTGCGCTTGCCCCAGTCAGTGTCACTTGGTTCCATTCGGTCTCATAGCATGAAGAACCTCCGAAACAGAGAGGCACCTCAATTCTCCGGCATCGCGCCGGCGAAGAGGCAACCCCTCAAGAGTCCCATGGCTAGAGCTCCTTCAGCCGGGTCTCGGGGGGGTGATGATCCTGCACACCCCCTCCTTCGGCCAAAGTGCAGCCTCACCCCCGGGAGTTCCGGGAGGTGCGACTGCTCAGCGCACTGCCATAAACCGGAAACTGACTCTGTTCTTAAAGCACATGACTTTTTGTGAACAGAGCTTGGGGAACCAGCTGAGGACAAAAAGGAAGAAGAAGAAAGCAAATCTGATGGCGAGTTTGGGCGAGTTTGGGTTCGGGGTTTTCGGATGAGGAGTCCCCCTCTGAAAAGGGGGTAGTTGCCCCCAAAAGCCCATACAAACTGAGGATTAGAAGAGATAAGAATAAATAAGGGCTGAAGGACTCTGATTTGTGCCTGAAAAAATGTTGAAACTAACTGTGGGATGCTCTGGGAATTTCTTTAAACAGATAAAGGGATGGTTAAACAATTATTAACTTATCATAACCGACGATGTTCATTGTATTATTAGCTTTTTGAAAATAGCATGGGGATAAGCTGATGTATGATCTCCTACTCTTGGTTTTTTAGTTAGTAGTGGGTCTTTTTTCTTTCTCCCTAGATGTAGTCCCCTTCCCCATATTTTCAGTTATAGTTTGTAGTCTGTTAAAAAAATCAATAAAAACCTCCCCTCAGGGGGAAGAAAAAAAATAAAAGAAATGGAAGTTGCCAGTCCATAATATAGGTAGAGGGTGAGCAGTAGATTATCATACAGCCTAATAAAATTGTTTGACAGATGCAAGGACCAAACTGAAATAACAAGCTTATTTATATAGTCAGCATTTGTTTGGTTGGTGAAATTAGAATGAAACTAGAGACAGGTATAAGACAGGTATCATATATGTGTATGATATACCTATGATATGATATATATCATATATATGTATGATAATTTGCTGCTTACCCTCTACCACTCTGTATGGACTGGCAACTTCCATTTCAATGTATCTGAAAAAGTGTGCATGCACATGAAAGCTTGAATAAAACTCAGTTGGTCTTAAAAGTTCCATTGGATTCAAAACTTGTTCTGCTGCTTCAGACCAACATGGCTACCCACCTATAACTATTAACAGGAATTCCTTTGCCTGTGATGTACTAAGAAATTTGTGGGTTTTTTGCAAGAATGAGAACTTGTTATTCACTGGGGGAATATTTGAATTCATCTATTTGCAGCTGCAAGCCTTACACATTTTTATTTTATTCATAGCTGTGTTAGCCAGGATTTATACATATATGGAATATTCATGCATCACTGTTGAGCATACTAGCCAGTTTCCTGTAATGTAGGACTCGCAATACTCAGTTTCTCCCCCCTCCCAGTTTTGCCTGTTCCTTTCATTATCTGCACTATCGTATGCAGGGTGGAATGTAGTACAGAAATGGCTTTGCACCGTGCCAAGATATTATTTCACTTGCTGACAGTCGAGCAGAACGGAAGGCAATGGAGAGTAAAAAATAAAATGCTGGGAAGAAATGGAATGGAATAACCCCTTTAAAGAGCTAGTTTGTTGTATTTCAAAGTGTGAAGTAGCCTCACAAATCCTGCTGGGAAATATGATAACATCTAGCTAAGGCACTGCTCTTGTTTAATTTTATTGTTTCATATAAATACTTCATTGGCTTATAAACATATACACATGCAATTTCTTTTGCAAAAGCAAACATTTTGTAATTCGTATTTAAAAAGCAGAATCCCACAAGTGTCAATTAACTCATATGTAAACTTATTCATTACTGATTGAGAACATTTGAATCTCGCCTTTCTTGGCACTCAGTGTAGTTTGCAACTATAAGACATAAAGACAGGAAAACTGGGCCAGAAGTGAGCAGCTCTGTTCTTTTCCTCCCTGGTTCTGTGACCGGGCTCGGAGATTGCACCCCTCAGAGGATGCTGGAGCTGTTTCCCTTGGGGCTTCAGTGAGCCCAGGGGGTCTAGCCCTCAGTTGCAGTGGCAAGTCACCTTCATGATCAATATCAACAGTCCTTGGAGTCAAAGCTTCAGCTCACCTGGCCTTCTGAAAAGAGCCCTAAAAGCTTCTCTTCCCTTTCGGCAGCACTGCTGGAGGATTGGGGGGACAACGCTGAAGCAGGTTCCTACCACTTTCCTCAGCTGGTACTGCAGCCGGTAAGTTTGCTGTCTTTCTAGTGAGCCAAGGCATAAATTGTAGGATTTTTTTAAAAAAACAATGTTTCTTTTGATTGCAGGATTTATTGATTAGACACCCCCCCTCCAGAAATCTCTACAGGTTGTATAGGGAAGGAGGGGAGACAGATATGTCCATTACCAGAACAAAAATGATAAATTTGTCTGGTTGCCTAACAGGCTGTGATCACACACTCAGGGGTCATTTGGGGGGGGGGACGCGGGGGGAACGCCATCCCCCCCGGGGGGAGGTGCGGGAGGGCGGGGCCTGGAGCTCCCTGCTGGTGCCCACTGGAGGTCGCCGCCGACTGTGGGGAGGACACACTTCTGGTGATGTCAGGGGGTGTGGCATATGCTAATGAGTTATGCTAATGAGTCCCCCTAGCTCTTTTTTCTACGAAATGACCCCTGCACACACTAAATAATGCATGTTCAATCCACTTTAAATGCACATTCCAATTGGATTTCACTAGTTAACAGAGTAAAATCTAGTTGGAAAGAGCACTGAAAGTGGATTGAAAGTGCATTATTGTGTGTGTGTGTGTGAGATCGCTGCCTAACAGTGTAACTCTGTTTAGGATTGCACTGCAAAAAAACTGAAGCAGCTACTATGGGATTTTAAATAGTTTTCAGACTTTCCTGTCTGGAGCGCAGGTGGGATCTTGTGTTGCTTTGAAAACAATAGTCATCTGAAGATGTCCAGTTCCTGGCTGGTTTCAGACTTCAGTACCCAAAGAGAAATGTGAACTGCTGTATGTGTGGCCTGACCTTGGACTCCAATTATTTCATTTTGAACTTGGGCAACAAACTTGACAGCAATGAAGTTTGGAGGAATGTGGAGAGATCTTTTTTGTTCCCCCTTAGTGTTTCTCTGTCAATCGTTTAGCTTTGTTTTCTGGAATTCTCCCCTAGCCTAACCTATCCTTCTGGACAATTTCTGCAGTAATTGCAAGGGATTTTACAAGGACTGTATAATATCGGTCACTGTTTCAACAGCCATTTTAAGTGACATTAGAGCCGAAGGTCACCACATCCTTTAAAGCAGAAGAACCTGGAGAAGATGCTTTTCAAAAGGAAAGAATGAAGTTTTCAAGGTTAAGAGTATGATGTGTGTGTGTGCCCCTCTTCTGCAGACTGGAGGCACCACCCTTTACAATGCTTGTTATGAGAAAAGATCTGTGAAGCAAACATTTAGCGGAGAGAGAAAAACCAGTGCAAAGGATACTTGGGTAGGAATATGATGGGTAGGCAGTGGCATATAGGTTGATTTACAGTTCTGTTAGATAGAAGATGTGGGAGGGAGACCCTTACCATCCCACTAGAAACTGAACACAGCTAGTGATATGAGTGAGAACCTTTTGAAGGTGGAAATGCTGAATGGCTTTGTCATGGAAGCTGTGGAACAGTGATGGATCACATTTTTTTTTTGTCAGAAGACGGTCCCAGATTCTGTATCCAGTACAGGACCACTAGGTTATGCAGTTCCGCAGGGCCTGCAAGGCGGAGCTCTTCCGCCAGGCTTTTGAGGTAGAGCCGCCCCCCCCCCACTATATCACCATCGTTGTGGGTTGGATGTGGCCTTGTGGCCCTGAAGAAACACCTGAACATGAAATAAGCCTTAACCATCCACCAGGAACTTCGGGCATACATTCCGTCATCTTTTGGACTATGAAGACACCGAGCACTTTGTTTAACTTAGGATTTTTAGATGTACTGTATGTTTTTAAATTGTTTGTATATTATGTTTGTATATTATGTTTTCCCATGGCAAGGTTTAGCCTTGCCTCTGTAAGCCGCCCTGAGCCCAAGGGGGAGGGCGGGGTATAAATATGAAAAATAAATAAATAAATAAATAGGTCTCCTACTTCCTGCCCCCTGCAGCTCTGCTTGCTGCTGATTAGCTGGGCAACGGGGGGAGATGCCGGCACTGTTATTAAATTACAATACAAAGGAGATCAGTTGGAAAGTGGAAATGGATATTTAAGAGAGAAAAAAAGAGAGAGCAAGAGCAATTCTGCAAGGCTGTAATGACCTTTCACTGTTCCTGAAATTTGTTTGGTATGATTGATTGATTGATTGATTGATTGAGTTGGATTTTTAAACCACCCTCCCCTGTGGAACAGTGCTCAGGGCAGTGTATATCAGTATAAAATAATTGCATAAAAATCAGATTTACAATCTTTAATATACCATACAACCATAATAACCTATGACCCATCAGATGGTGATGGAACTGCCAGAGTATGTCACTGCCTCCGGGTGGGGGGAGAGGCAAGAGAAACAAGAGCTCCAGCCAGATGGAAAGCTGTCGCTGCCCTCAACCAAATGCCTGGCGGAACACCTCTGCCTTGCATGCCCTGTGGAACTGCATCAAGTCCCACAGGATATGGATGTTATTTGGCAGAGAGTTCCACCAGGTTGGTGCCAGGACCGAGAATGCCCTGGCCAAGGACATCTGGATGCCTCTCAGGCCAGGGACCATCAGAAGGTTCTTATCAGTGGAGTGTAATGCTCTTGGGGGGGGGCATACCAGGAGAGGTAATCTCAAAGATATGTGGGTCCCTGACTGTTAAGGACCTTGAAGGTTAGTAGTGAAGTGTAATGCTCTTTGGGGGGGGGGCATACCAGGAGAGGTAGTCTCAAAGATATATGGGTCCCTGACTGTTAAGGACCTTGAAGGTTAGTACCATAACCTTGAACCTGATCTGGTATTCCACTGGAAGCCAGTGCAGCTCACGGAGCACAGGTTGAATATGTGCCATGCACGAAGTCCCCAAGAGGACTCATGCTGCCACATTCTGGACCATTTGAAGTTTCCAGGTCAATCTCAAGGGTAGTCCTATGTAGAGCGAGTTACAGTAGTATAGTCTGGAGGTGACCCTCGCATGGATTACTGTGGCTAGGTCAGGGCAAGACAGGTAGGAGGCCAGTTGCCTGACCTGGTACAGCTGGAAGAATGCCAGTCTGGCAACATTTGTGATCTGGGCCTCCATTGATAAGAAGGCATTCAGAATCACACCCAGGCTCTTGACAGTTGGACAAGGGACATCAAGGGCTGGGAAATGGCACCCCAGCCCTGCATCCCCCCTCTCCAGCCAAAAAACCTCCATCTTAGCAGGATTCAGTCTCAACCGACTCTGCTTCAACTATCCCACCACAGTCTCCAAACCCTCAGCCAAATTCACTGGGATGGCATATGGCCGGCTGTCCACCAACAGGTATAGCTGAGTGTCATCAGTGTACTGGTGACATCCCAGCCCAAAGCTCCAAACTGATGGTTCGTTTTGAAGGCTGCCAAACAGATGGTGCAGTTATACAGTCTCAAAAACAATGCTGCATATATACCTTGGGGAAAATCCTGAATTTCAGATGAAACACTCCAGGTTAGCTGTGATCAGTTGCACTCAACAGTAAAAGTCCTAGTTTTGTGTTTTTACAATCCAGGGGATTTCAGAGGCATAGATCTAAGCTGTCTGTGATATTTCATGGCTCCATCAGGCCAGAACACACGGAACAGCTCTAAAAAGAGAGAACCATAAATTGGCAAAATAAGGACCTGCCTGAGTGTTATCCTGATAAAAATGTTCTGTGCAATATATAAGTGAAGCCAGTTAAATCCAGTGAGGCCCATAGAGAACTGAGTGCATTGAAGAGGATCACTTGCTTTTAGAAAAAGCTGTAACAAATGTATGGGAATAAAAACAAACAGGAAAATCGTTACAGGATGATCCTATTAGAAAGAAGGTGGGAAACATTTAAAATTGCATTCTCAGAAACTGATTCGTAAGAAAAGCTTTGGAGGATTTGTAATAATTCTGTCTGGCATATTTACTTATGCTTAAAGATCTGCTTTGGTCCCATCTCATTACTTATCATTTAAAGTTGACCACACTGCTCACGTCCCTCACTGAGATAACATCTATCCTTTCATCCTTCTAATGAGTTCATAACTAACATAATTGGTGATATCAATGGATAGAAGGTGGAATATATTTGTGGAGCCAGGGTCAACACTAGGTAAGTAGCTCTTATGAGGTGAATGATCAGGTACAATCTGTTTGAAAAGTAGTTTTTAATATGATTTTATGGGCAAAGCAGCTCTGATGAAATAAGAGGGTTTTTTAAAGGGAAAAATGAAAACATCATGCAACGAACATGAAGTTGAGCAAACTTCAGAGGACGTCAGAAGACCGGAAGGCCTGGCATAATCTGGTGCATGGGGTCGCGAAGAGTCGGACTCGACTGTGCGACTGAACAACAACAAATTTTAAAAAATTGTTTTAAAATTAAAACACACACACACATACATAAACCTTTATTGGCATAACACAGCAACAGAAATTAAAACAATGAATAAGAAAAAAATCTGCTCCCATGTTTGTCTGCATGCAATCCACTTATTTCTAGTCCTTTTTCACTCTAGATCAGTGATTAGCAACTGGAAGCTCAGGACTCCAATGTTACATTTGCCCCCTCCAGTACTGCCCTTTGTTCCAAGAACCTCACACCACAAACAGACTCTATTATGCTTGTCTGCCATTTCCTCCAAGCTGAAACTCCATCAAAAGTGTTTTGTTTTTTTTAAAAAAACTAGGTTTCCATGAATATTCAAAGTGAACCATTTTTAGCATGAAAAGGTGCTTTCTGACACATTAAATGTCTCCCAAATTTGCCCCCAGTGTTTTCTTATTTTGTGCCTGTTCTCTGATATTCTCATTCCCTGTCAATTTTACTGCATTGGTGGAATGTCCCTCTCTTTTCAAATCAGCCCCTTCTCTTCCTGAAAACAGTGGAGCTGTCAGGTAGCCAATGAAATGGGGCTAGGAATGTACCAGGAAATTGCAGTTTGGTGATCCCATGGACCAAATGGGGACTGTCATTGGGGAGAACATTTGTTCAAACTGAACTGGTTCTGTAAGTTTGTGGTGCAGTAGAGTGCCCCCCCCAGCATGCTAGACACACCAAACTTGCAGTGCTTCTCTGGATGGCTCTCCTTTACTTGCCCTTCAAGTCTGGTGGCAATTGGATTTATGGGGTCCAAATTATTCCCCCCCCCCAAGAAGGTGCCCTCAGGAAACTGCTTTCTGGGGAAATGAGGTGCAGGTTCAGAAAGTTCAGGACTGTATTGAATACCCTTTACCTGACCTCCAAGTTTGGTGAGAATTGGAGTTACACCCCCCAAAGAAGGTGTCTCCATACTCGATTGTTTCCAATGGAGGGGGAAAACAGCAAAACCAAACCAAACCAAACCAAAAAACCAAGGGCAGAAGCTGAGGAAAACAGAAACAGAATCAAAGTCCCCAAGAATGTTTCCAATAGAAACTGAAGGTGGGGAGCATTTTTGCCAACCCCATAGAATCGGGTCAATGTGCCATAAAACCACCTGAGACTCAAACCAGTGTACAACACATGTAGACATGGTAGCTCCAAGCAGATGCGACTACCCTGAGCCCCCCCCATCATTGCCACCACTGCTACTGCCCCTGCTATGCTTACCATCTTCCTGCTGTCTCCTTGGGACTGAAGGCAGGAGGCACGGACATCAAACTTGTACTGTTCTTGTGGGTGGGGGACAACTTTCTGCAGTCTCCTTGCAACCCCAGCAGCATATGGCCTGTATAGCAGCCTGCCACTGCAGCATTTTGATCATAGCTGTGGTGCCCCGGAACCTCCCCCCACAACCACTGAGGTGGTGGGCATGAGGGCTAGGAACTTATACTCCCCTTCGACACATCCACTAATGATAAGACCTCCACACTAGGAGCTTATATTATGGTTCAAGAAGTGGACCTGGTGTGTGTGACCGAGACCTGGATGAGAAAAGGTGAAATGGTTGCCTTAAAATAAATGTCTAATCCAGGATTCTCGGTCCTCCATCAGTCTCAAACAGTGGGGAAGGGACGGTGATACTCATCTGAGAGAGTTTCTCTTTCTGGATGCTCTCCATCCTGAAGATAACCAGCGTTGATTGTGTTGGCCTGGCTTGGGACTCTGAGGTGAGCTTGGCTGTCTTTCTGGTGTACTGGCCGCCTAGCGCCCCAGTAGACAGCCTCCCAAGCCTGCTCGAGGCAGCAGCCAGCTGGGCCTTGAAGTTCCTGAGGCTTGTAATCCTTGGGGACATCAATGTCCATGTTGACGCTGTGGACCTAGTGTCATCCATGGCAGCACTGGGGCTCACCCAGATTATATATAGGGCTCACCCACCCACGCATCAGGCAGACTACATGCTGGATTTGATCTTTGGCGTGGGGGTGGATTTTGATCTGATGGCCAAGATGTTGGTGCCATGGTCAGATCATTGCACCCTGAAGGTCCAGCTGGGTTTTACCACCCCTGTCTCTCACCCGTGGAGACTAATGGATCCAATTGGATTCCTGAATGCTCTGCAGGATCCGATGCCCTCCAGCAGTTCCTTAGATGAGCTAATAGAGAGCTGGAACTCCCGGCTCTCTGAAGCCATTGACAGAATCACCTCCTGACATCCTCTCTGCCCCTGATAGAAAACATCCCCCTGATATATTATGGAACTCAGGGGGATGAAATGGGAACTCTGAGGTCTCTGACAGTGTTCCCTCCAAGCTGAGTTAGTGTGAGCTAGCTCACAGTTTTTAGCCTCCAGCTCACACATTTTTGTCTTAGCTCAGGAAGGATGGCTCCAGAGCAAACTAATTTATGCAGTAGCCAAAGTGTTCACTCACAACTTTAATGCCAGTAGCTCACTAAGTAGAATTTTTGTTCACAAGACTCCACAGTTTGGAGGGAGCACTGGTCTCTGATCCTCTTGGAGGTCTGTGGATTTAGGCAAGTCATATGATTTGCTTTCATATGATGATTGGGTTGGCTGTAGGTGGTATGAAGTGGGAGGGGGCTGAACCGTTTGACTGGGGAGGTGCCAGCAGCTATACTCTCTACTGGAACTGCCCTGGGAACAGTTAGCTGGGGCTTTCATGTGCATCAGGAACTGCATACACACATCTAAAATAATTACACTAGGTACACACTTCATTTCATTCTGTCTGGATCAATGTTTCCTGCTCTCACGTAAGCTTTTACTAAATGACAGATTCCGTGCCCCTTTACAGGCTGTCTTCCCACTCAATCCCATGTCACATAAATTGTTGAGCATGATGACTAGATGCCAGGGTTATGATGAGTAAAATATAAGTTGCAGAGACCTTTTTTGTTGTTGTTCAAGGCTTAGTTATAATTGTAGGCTTTTCGTTTGCAGCATTATGTGTTCAAGTACAAAACATGGAAAGATTGACAAAAAACACACCTACTGGACAAGTAGCAGTCAAGTGTTGGGAAAGTTTGTTTTTCGTACTGTTAAAGCATTGGCTCAGGAAGCAACTAACAGCTGTTCGTACAGAATCACGCTCAGCTCATTGTTTGGTTACAACATTTCTGACCTGTGTAGCTTTCACTTGACATCATGGGTAAGATAGAAAGCAACAGTCAAGCATATACACGCACACACACAAATCCTTTGTTTTACTAACATTACCATCTTTCCTCTTGCTGCTATCTCACATTTCAGGCACCTAGCCGCAGAAGCAAGTATTATCACAGAGGAGATTAAATGCATTGTAGAATATTGTATGTATATTACACATCATGTTCCGCATTCAACAGCACATAGTGCACCTCAGAATCATGGCTATCCAGGTCTAGATCATTTTACAGCCTAGCTTTCAATCTGGTTTGGGGGCTGAAATAACCTGTGGTGGGTGGTTTACACCAAAAACGAGGGGAATAGCTCCCTATCTGTTGGGCCTCTTGGGGCTTTCAGTACCATTGATAGAAGTATTCTTCTAAAGCAGCTGAGAGAAATGGAGTTGGGAGACACAGTTCTATGGTGGTACCAGTGTTCTTTGCAAGATGGATTCCAGAAAGTGATACTGCTATACTGCTGCTAAACCCAGTGGCCTTTAACATAGAGCCTTACAAAGTTCCATGTAGTTTCCTGTGCTCTTTAAATGTTTATATGAAACTATTGGGAGAGATTGTACAGGGAGTTGGGTTGTATTGTCACAAGTGTGTGGATGATATAGCCCCCATCTAATTCTGTGAGGATATGAACATTCTCATCTGGCATCTGAGCACTGGTCATTTGCCCCCAATCAAGATACAAGACTTAGACTAGGGATATATTAGGGCTGGCTTTATTAACATCCAATCTGTTGTTGTTGTTGTTCAGTCACACAGTCGAGTCCGACTCTTCGCGACCCCATGGACCAGATCACGCCAGGCCTTCCTGTCTTCCACCGTCCTCTGAAGTTTGCTCAATTTCATGTTTGTTGCATCTATGACACTGTCTAACCATCTCATCCTTTGCTGTCCCTGTCTTCTTTGACCTTCAGTCTTTCCCAACATTAGGGTCTTCTCCAGTGAGTGCTCCCTTCTCATTCGGTGGCCAAAGTATTTGAACTTCAGTTTCATTATCTGGCCTTCCAGGGAACTGTCAGGGTTGATTTCTTTTAGGATTGACTGATTTGATCTTCTTGCAGTCCAAGGGACTCTCAAGAGTCTTCTCCAGCACTATAGTTCAAAAGAATCTATTCTTCGGCGCTCGGCCTTCCTTATGGTCCAACTCTTGCAGCCATACATGACTACTGGGAATACCATTGCTTTGACCATGTGGACTTTTGTTGGCAGGGTGACGTCTCTACTTTTTATCACACTGTTTAGGTTCGCCATCACTTTCTACCAAACCCCAAACCTTCCCCAACTCTGCCTTGGAAGTGCAGCTCAGGAGATCCACCTTCCTATGGGATGCTACCTCACCCTGGTTCAGATATCAGCACAAGCCATGTCTGTGCTGTACCTTTCACCACTTGCACATAAAGAACTGTGCTAAAAAGTATGGAAGAACACATGCCTTCTCTCCAGGTCAGCCACTCTTAGAGTTCAGAGATGTTGGCCTCCTGCATAAAGTCCTGTCACCAATTCCCCTTGGGCCAATCAGCCATCACCCTTCAGGTTCCTCAGGGTGTGTTCTCCCTCATAACTGGTATATTCCTGCTAACCATGTACAGACCTTGTTAGAGCCCTGCCAGCCAAATTAATAGCCAGGCAAATTAAATTTACAGAGTTGAAAATACAAATGACTGCGCAAAACAAATAACAAAGATGACAAAAACTAAAACCATTAACAGAAGAAATGAATCCCATTTTCTGTCCCACATTTCTGGTTCCCAACTTCTTGCCACACCCTTTTAAAAAGTCAGATCGTTCTGTGAACCTCGGAGTTCTCACAGGTTTTCAGAACACTGTGGCTTGCCCAAAGGTGTAGATTTGCCTGTTTGCATAGGGGCCAGCCCTTGGCAATGAAATATACAGATATACAAAGAAATTTTAAACAGAAACATATGCTCGTGTCTATTGATGACTCATAGGTCTGAATGATAGAATTTTTATCCTGACCTAAAGTAATTTTAAATTCTTCAGGGAACCTTCATTTCAGAAGGAATTATCATCTATGGAACTGCTTATAATCAGAGGTTGAACAATGATATATCAAGTGACATCCATGCATATGTCAACCAGCCCTCAGTTGTGACTGAACAGGATGATAACACATGATCTGACAGAAAATATTACTGAGGTGTGCTTCAGCAAATTTCCATTTATGGTTTGACCAGGCTGTCGTTCATTTGGATATTTTATCCATTTTGTCCAGTTTCAAATTGTGCTTCTTGCAGTGAAGTCTGTGAGAATGTGACTTCTGAAACGCCTAAACCATATGATATTCAAAATGAAATTATTCAGTGCAGTTAAATTTCATGGAAATTAACATTGCTGCAAATATTTTTTTCATCTCTGCTTGAAATATCTCATGATAACAACATGTGATGCTGCCAAGGTGTGTACTTCATTTTTTGCTCACTGCCAGGGGTCCTATGGAGTTTAATAAGTTATTTAATCAAAATGCACGAGCCAGAGAAAATTGGTTAAGCACATAAGTCCTATTGGTTTCAAAGGGATTGTAGATGACTGTGTGCTTCATTTTAATGATATCTGCCTATCTCTGGATTTCAACCCTTAGGAATGCCTACCTGGAAATAACAGAATTACTTCAAAGTAAACATAGTTTGGATTAGGTAAAATTGATGGATTCAGTGAAACAGATCTAGTGCAAAAATCATGTAACGTAGGTGGAAATATTCTGCAGAATGACTATTCTCCTTTCTATTAATGTCATGCCATGAGACATCAAACCATTTTGCCTGTAATTAAAAGCAAACAAACAAATCTCTAATAAAAGGATAGCAGTACCTCTGATTACATCCTGGGACTACCCATTCTCCCAGCTGGTCATCAATCCCCAGGTAATGACTCAGGCTTTGAACATTATTTCTTGCTATATTACTAACCTAATTTATACTTGTTCATAAACGATTAAAACACATCCTGATGCCCCACATCCTCATGGGGATATGATTGGTTTACAAATACAGGAACTGATTGGTTTATAAATTAAGAAATCACTGGTGGAGGAAAAAAAACAACAGTAGCAAGTATGTTAGTTTTCCAGGTAAATTAATTTTACAGCACATGGGAACAGAGAGTCATGAAAACTCTTGTCATAAAAAATGTTGGAAGTGGAGGACTGTGTGCTGTCTCCTGCCTCAGGCTTCAGAGACAGCACCATAGATTTAGATAGATAGAAGGGATTTTTGTAGAAGAATGCTATTCATAGGGACAAGACCTCTCTCTCTCTCTCTCTCTCTCTCTCTCTCTCTCTCTCTCTCACACACACACACACACACACACACACACACACACACACAAAGAAGGAACACACTCCATCTTTGACACCATAGATGCAGGACATGCATTTTGCATCTGCATCTGTCATAGCTAGATAGCTTCTATCCCTGTCGCTCATCCTATACTATCTAGAATGGAGTTCCCTAAATAAAGGACTCTTATTAGTTTGAAACTGACAAAAGGCTCCGTGTAACTCTGTCACATTGCTAGCACACCAAGAAGCTGCTGCTGCGTGTAAGCCTAGTGCGCCCTGCTACCTAACAGAGATTCATGGCTATACCATACCAGTGAATCTACCAGGTTATTGTGGCCTAGAAAGAGTTACATTTGCCTCCAGCGGCTGGAACAAAGAGGACAGCTCTTGTGCAGTTTAACAAAGAAGGGGGAAATGTGTGCTTGCTAAATGGAGCAGAGTAAAAGGAGAGATAGGGAAAAGTCCATGGCCCAATCAGTGTATGTAGAGGGGAAGCTACTATTAGTTATCTTGACTCCAGAAACTTTTTCAGAGTGGCACACTGATTTGAAACTGGCCCTTTGTGTGGATGAATTTGAGGAACTCCTGGAGCAGGATCCTCCCTAGGACAATGAAGACAGTGACCAAAAGGGCTTGGAGAAAGAAAGATTTGAAAGCACAAGGACTCTTTTTTATTGCTATTAATTTCTTTTTTACTACATACATATAACAATCCACAGTGCCTTTAAAAAGGTTTTTTTTAATATAAATTTCACTTTGATACAAAATGAAGGTATTATACTTTATTAATCTTAAATATCAAAATAATATTAAATCTTGATAACGTGGGTTGTTGGGGACTATCTCCTTTTCTGCTAAGTATTCTATCACAGGAAACCAGAAAAGTTTGAAATTTCTTTTTTGGTGGATAACCCAATTAGGCATGATTGATTGGCACATAATTTTACTTAAAATGAAATGTCCCCATAATTTATTTTGCCACATTTGTGATGTAGGGGCTGATTGTTTTCTCATTTTTTTGCAATTAAAATTCTTACTATTGCTAGAAGGTATGAAATTAATTTTGTTGTATTTTTGTCTCCTGCACAAAGAAAACAAAAAGACTCCTGACATCTCCTCAATCTCCTCAATCTCCTCAAATTGGAGATTTGCAAACAGGTAAACAAATGTATTAATCTCTACTGGCATCCCATCAAAGAAAGGGCTGGACCTCCCACTATGCTTTGCACCAAAAGCTAATGGCTATGCAATTCAAAGAGGAAGATTGCTTTAGATCTTATGTCAGTAAATTGACAAATTTGTATGCAGAACTGCAGGACTGTAGAATATTTTTTGGATGAGCAGAGAAAAGTAGCTACTCGGCTTCTAACTTTACCTGTAAACTATGACCATGTTGTAACCTATTTAGAATTGAACGAGAATCTGGCATTTGATAAAGCTGTCACAGAAATAATGCAGGAATCTGAACACTGTAGAACCTTGGGGAGACATGTTAATGACTAGCCAGAAATGTTTCCTTATAAGACTTGTTTAAAAGAGCAAGGTTCTTGATGGGAGTGCAAGAGGAAGATCAGAAGGGTTGGCAATGCAGGGGAACCAGAGCAATCAAAAAAGAAATTTGTTGCCAAGAGAACCATTCAGAGAAAAAAGAGGGAGGGAGGAAACTCTTCCTATGCCTGGCAAGAAAGTTGAGCTGAAATGTTTCAATTGTGGAGGCATCAGCCATAAAGTGATTGAGTGTCCCAGCACCAAACATGAAAAGGGTCATAAAAGCAACCCAACCCCCACAAAGCATGAATATAAACACCAGATTCCCACTGCTTCTTTAGAAAAAGAGACTGCTAATTTCATTCTGGATTCGGGAAAGAGCCAATTCTGCACAAACTCCAATAGAAGTACGTTACATCAAACAATGAGATGACACCCAACAGCAACCTACCAACAACAGGTATCATGAAATCCTCTGTAAACATCTTACATTAGCACACTGACCAGACCAGACCAACAAGCAAAGACTGGAATGCAGTTAAGACACTTGTAAACACCTTAAGGGTACTGCAGACCTTTAGCTGAAATTACCAGCCAATGACAGCCTTAAGCTAGTGGCATATGTAGATGCTGACTAGGGAGGAGACCTGGAAGACAGGAAATCCACCAGTGGTCACATATTCTTCTTTAGAGAAAGAGTCATAAGCGGGTCAAGTAAGAAGCAAGATATGATAACAGCATCTACCACAGAAGCAGAAAAATGGTGGAGTGGGAATGTTTGTCCAGTTTTAAAAGAAAATAGACCAAGAGAGTCTGGCTTTTTTTCTTTTTAGTTGTCTATCCAAGCATCATGTACCAGGACTGGAATACTGTATCGCTAGTATAACAAGTCCCAAGGTGCATCTTTCAGACCTAGGTTTTTAAAACATTTTTTTTCAACTGGGGCAATCTACAACTCTTATGAGACCATGTGAGAACACACATGAATGAACTGATTGATCTGGACAGTATGGAAGCCATTTATCAATTTATTTATTTGTAATCATTTTATTTATTTATTAAATTTATATGCTACCTCTCACTGCCAGGCAGGTTCAAGATGGCTAACAACAGCCAAAATATTACCAAACATTAACAACAGTTAAAACATGAACATCTCAGTTTAAAAACATAATACATAATGCAAATAAAACTAAAAAGCATCCCACATAAACAAACCCAAATAACTAAAAGCAAAGTGTAAGAGCTCTGTTTTGTCAAGTAATGTCTCCATTAGGCACACAGAGATACCAAAACTGTCTTACATCAAAAATAACATTATTGTTTTCTTTAACACCATACTTCTCAGCTGGAAATGGTGTCAGCAATCCCAGCAAGGATGGGGTGGGGGTGGCAGCAGATAGAAAGCACTATATAGTTGTGCATGCAATAATGCCAACAATGCTGCATTGATTTGTTCAGCTGCAGACAAACACTTTGGAAAACATTCAGTTCCCATGCTCTTGCATGGAGCGGAACTTCAGATACTAGTAGGTTTATCTTCAGTCTCTAAAAAAAAAACTCCAGGCAATTTTACAGCAAGAGTTTTAGCAGACACCTGGCTTCTTGGTCTTATGCAATTTTTGCATTCCCTCCCCCTCAAAAGTCCTATGTGAAAGCGACTTCCGGTCTGTGGCTCGGCGATGTTGGACGCTCTCCCCTACCTTTGGGGAGGTGATCCACGCTCCAGTGGGATTGGAGGGGTGCCACCTCAAGTGGCACCCCCAGGTGAGCCTTAGCTATAGGCTCCAAGCCGGGGGAGCTGGGGGGGCGACCTCTTCGATGGCGCAATGCCAGAGAATTGAGGCACTCCTTTTTGCCCCAATCGGTCCGTCCACTGTGAGGCTCAGTTTTAAACTGAGTATAACCAATGCCGACCGGGACAAGCAGAGAAGATCAGCAAATTAGCGAAGCTACAAGGGGTCTGTGTACAGACCGGCAATGAATTGGAGAAGGAGCCAAGCGGAAAAGTTTTAAAAGTGAGTTCTCCCCCCCCAACGGGAAGCGGCGTCAGGAAGGAATCCCGGATGTAAACAAACGAACTGTGTGATATAAACGGAGGGGGGAGGAGAGAAGAGAAACGTTAAAGTGTGCAAGAGACTTAGCTGTGTTTGCGAAGAAAAACAGACATTTTTTGAAGAAGGGTGAAAGAGGTTCCTCTAGTGTAAACAAAGTTAAAAATGGCCGGCACGCGAGGAAAACCAGGCAGATTAGCAGGGCGAGTCGGTCAAAGTTCGAGGCCAGAAGAGATGGGTGACGTGTTCTCCATTCTATCGGAACTGCTCAAGCCCATAAACGAAAGGCTCGATGGTATTAACCAACAGATGACCGCTTCAAACCAGAGCCTGGCAAAGCAGCAACAGCAAATAGCCGAGCTAACCAAGAGATCGGTACAGGCAGAAGAAAAACGTAGAGAGACTGTACACGATACCAAGAAAGTCAAAAAGAAGATTGGTCTGTTGGAACAGAGGCAAGACTTTCAGGAAAGAAGATTGCTGAACTTGCAAATGGAAAAAGCAAATAAGATGCTCAGGTTTCAGGGGATTGCTGAATCGCAAGGAGAAAACTTGAAAAAGATGATGGCAGAGCTCATCGCGTCGGCGGTGGGGGTGTCAACGGCAGAAGCAGAATCGGAAATTGAGGTCATACTCAAAATATATTAAGCGGAACAACCTGCTGGGCGAAATTGTCATCAAGTTTCTCAGAAGACAGACTAGGGAAGATATCCTTAAAGCAACAGCGGCAAGTCCCCTGCAGCTGGGAACAGCAGTCATCAGGGTCCTAAAGGACACTCCATTTGAGGTTCGTCAGAAAAGGAAAGCGTATAAAGATCTGATTTCAACCCTGCAGATCAACCAAATTTCGTATTCTTGGATTTTTCCTGAAGGTGTCGTGTTCAAATACAGAGATAAAAGGGAGAAAATCGACTCGGTTTTAAAAGCGGAAGAATGGTTGAAATGGCATTTCAGATCGAAGGAAGAGGAACAACAGGAAGGAGACGGTGGAGCAGGCATTGTAGAAGATACGGATGAAGACCAAGGTGCAGCGGGAGGTGTTTCGGTCAGAGAGACATATGAATTGCGACATAGAGGACCAAAGTAACTCTTTATAAAATAAAGACTCGCAAATGATGAAGATGATGAAAGAGACTCGGTGCACACATGAGAAGCTGGATTAAATACTAACATGGACTGACTAATTCTTTAATTCATTGATTTAAACGAAAAGTTATAAGTTTTAATACTAACTGAATACTAACTGTTAAGGATCTTCCCTCTTGGATTTTTAGTCATAGTGTGGGTTTAATTTACTGTCCTTTTATCCTGGGGTACTTTTCCCTTTCCCTTTTCTTTTTTGTTAGTCTGTAGGTGTAACAAAAAATAATAAAGCTACCCTGCCTTCAGGGGATTTTTTTTTTTTTAAGTCCTATGTGAAAGTTCCTTGGTTAAATACTCACAGTGCAACGCTAAGAACACTTTCCTGGGAGTAAGCACCAATGAATAGACCTGAGTACAATTCTGAGTAGACCTGTTTAGGATTGCTCTCTCAGTGTTTAGCAGCAGCATATCTATCTAGTACATCTAGCACAGCAGATCTATCTAGTATATTGCCAAGAAATTCAGAGTAGCATGCATGGTCTTCCTTCCTAATTTTCTTCTCACACCAACCTAGTCTTGTAAGCTTGGCTGAGAGAGACTGATTGGCCCAAGGTCTCCCAATGAGTTCCATGACCATGTGGGGATTTGAACCTGGATCTCTGAGATCCTAACTCCTAGATGTATGATGATAAATAGGATATAGACTATGGTGCAGGGGAAGGAGAAGTTGCTTTAGCTTTCTCGCAGTGTCATTTTCCCAACTTGAAACGTCCCCAGGGTCCTGAGTTGTTTGGGAAATAAGTTCCCCACTGCTACTTTCTGGCTGTAGGATATGCAAGTTGGGTCAGAAAGACACCAAACCAACTCATTTCCAAATTTGTCAGGTAATTTGGACTAGCCTGTCACTCTGATAGCTATACTGACTCTTCTGATGACTTCACATGTTGATATTCCTTTAGAACATTCCTTTAGAACTGTTCAAAAGAAGGTAAAAGTGCAGATATGACCTCCATGAACATAAACTAAAGAGTGGTGCTATCATGCAAGTGACATCTTTTTCTGTAGACCTTGGTAAGTGTAACAATTAGGATGTATGAATAATAACATTTGCAGTTCCTGAACAAAGCAATCAGTCCATATTTGATGTAAATTAATGTCAATAAAACTGTTTGCATAGTGTCAGTGTAATCCTGACACCTTTATTTGGAAGTAAGCCAATAAATCCATTTGACTTCTATAAAATATTCAACTAATACATGGGATTACAGAAAATGATTGGCATTCTCCTATTTCTTCACAATCAGGAAATGCCTCATATGTAGCAATCCTCCACCACTTCATCAGTTAGAAAAGGTAGGAAACTTGAAAGAAACCACTGGTTTAAGAGCATAAGAGAAAACCTTCTGGATGAGACCGATGGTCCTTTGAGTCTAATGTTCTGTCGCCCACAGTGGCTGATCAGATGCCCCAGAATGCCCATGGTAGGAGCACAGATGCTCAAGCTTTCTCCCTGTTGCTGATCCCTGGCAACTGGCATTCAGAATATGGTGATCCAATTTAGCCAACATGGCTGATAGCCATTGATAGGCTTATTATCCATGGATTTATCCAAGTTCTTTTTAAAAGTATCACATGGAAAGTGAGTTCCATAAGTTAATTATGGATTTTGTTCATTAGTCGGTCTTTAGTCTACCGCCAATCCATTTTATTGGATGGCTCTGAGATCTAGCATTTTGTGCAGAAAGAACTTTCTATACACTTCTTCTAAATAGTCCATAATAAATATCCATGGCATTTGCCCTTTACAATTTCCTTTCTAGACTAAAAAAGACGAACTGTTTAGCATTTTCTTGCAAGGGGGGTATTCTAAACTCTGGATCATTTGGATGCCCTTCTGAAACCTTTTGGAGATGGGGTGACTGAAACTGTCCAGAGTATTCCAAATGAGGCAGTATTCAGGGCCTATCAGAGGAGCAGGGTCATTTGGCCAAGGCCTCACATTCACAGGAAATTGTGTTGTTATTTCCAAATGAGATTATACATATGGTTTTAGAGAAACCCTGACAGGACTGAAAGAAGACAATAAGACTTTCAAAAATTAAACTGACCCAGTCCTCTTTTGACCTCAGAGAGGCTCTGGCAGCATTTGTGCAAGGACATTACCATTATTTCCTTTCCTAATAATCTCCAGGACAGAATTTTCTTTTGCACACTGAGTCAATATTTTGTTGAGGTGTTCTCTTCACCACAACCCCAAGATCTCTTTTCTAGTCAATCACTGTCAATTTATAATTCATCAGTGGATGACTTGCATTAATCCACTGCAGCACAGGGTCATAAATTTAGATTTGTATCCAAAATTTGCAGCTTAGATTTATCTGTATTCACACTACACAGTATGCTGCAGACTTTTTGGTTGTTTGTTTTGCAATTAAAAAGACGGATTTCCAGAGGCATAAAGAATGAACCGTGAAGTAAGTTGTAATACTCAAAGGCTTGACACATTAAACTAAACACAGTGCAATCAATAACAAAAATTGACTAAGCACACCGTGTTTTACAGAGTAATCTGAATAGATTTGCCTTCTGGATATTCATGTGAAAAATCAATTTTTTGAACTAACCAAGCTGCAAAGACGTATCGTCCTAGTCAAAACACTCTCTGAGCATCATGTGGTAGAAGGGACAACACTGACATTGTCAGGGAACATAACGGGTGCCACTACAGCCTTAGTGAACCTAGTGAGATAAAGACAGAGCTGTGTACAGCGTTCCTTTGTTCTCAGTGCAATAGCTTGTGTGAAGAAATGCATTTTTTCTTAGGGGGTTTGAAATGAGCAAAAGCTTCATTCTATTAAAAGAACAAGCAGAGAACAAGCAGGAAGGGGAGAAGTCAGTTCAATTGCTTTCCAGACTTACCTCAGCCCACCTTCCTACAAATGCTAATAGGTCTAGACAAATGGATGGTCAAGCCCCCCCCCTCCAAGCAGGAAACAGAGATTTGGAGGAATTAAATACTAGAGAGACTTCAGGAAGGAAAATTCTGGAGACTTCAGGAAAAACTCTCTGACCTGGCCTGACTTGGTCAGTGTGTGGGGAAAAGAGAGGTGATAAAACTCAGGGGAGCATGGAGGTAGTCCTCTTGGGTGCAAAGTCAATTAGAGCAGGCAGAACTTTTAACTGCAGGCTGGAGGGGGCAGCCATTGATCATGTGCTGGCCTGAGGAGCTGAAGAAAATTTCAAGGTAGGAAACTCTGTAGAGATCTATAATTACCTAAGCTAAGGAGTCTGTCCTATATTTTAACATCTGATAGGGCATGTATAGAGAGAGGGAAAAAGAGGAACTGCCATTTACCCATTTCTTTTGAATCTCTTGCTCAGTCTGGTGCTGTGCTAAAAGTATGCCTATGAACATTTTCTTTTTAATAAATACATCATAACTTTGGGTGCTGGTAGTGGTTCTCTGTAGCACATAGACATGCTATTTTAAAAGGAATGCTGCAGGGAGGCAGTCAGTCGGCAAGTGGCTTTTCCTCCAGGGGAGACCACAAAAAGAAGGAAGAAACTGTGAGGTAACTGCGCTAGAAAATATTTCAATAACAATCACAAAATTATACAAAAATGTGTACAGAAAATCATATAAATGCACAAGACAGTAGAAAATGGTGTGACGATGGTCTCCGGAATGTTCTATCGTTTCGATACTATTCTTCTTCCGAAAGTGGATGAAAGCCTTACATACAGCAACTCTTGGTCTGTCATTTCAACAAGTAGGTATCAAAAATTTCATTAATATTCACCGATGTATCATAACTTAGTTGCAAGAAATTCTCTGAAAGAATGTTCCTAGGGCAAAGTGCTTGTATAATGCCTTACGGACCATTGTCACACCATTTTCTACTGTCTTGTGCATTTATATGATTTTCTGTACACATTTTGGTATAAATTTGTGATTGTTATTGAAATATTTTCTAGCGCAGTTACCTCACAGTTTCTTCCTTCTTTTTGCGGTCTGTTCTGTGACTGTGACCATCATTTTTGAGCCATTTTCCTCCAGGGGTACACAAGGCAGTAAATGACCCCCTGGACAGCAGGAGACCCAGAGGCAAGGCCTCAGAACCTGGAAGGGAAGCTGGGAGTCCTTACCCTCCCAGTGGGTAATTCCTGCAAAGGTCAGGTGGTGGTGGATTACCAGAGAGAGAGAGAAAATCCTTTATATACATGCAATTGAATCATATGTATACCCATCTTCAATTGTTTTCTCTTTTCACAAATCCTCTGACTGAACTGGAATTTATTCTCCAAAACTGAAACACAGAACAGGAGTTTAATTTCTGGTCTTTATGCTTTACTCTTGAAGGATCACTGCCCCAAAACTCTCCCTTACCAACTTGCATGGCAGAAGGATTGCAAAGCTTCTCTCACCGAGGAGATTTGGACTGATATTTAGAATTCTTCTTATTTTAAACCATCAGTCATATCAGTCAGTTTACAGACATTCAAACTCATGACACACTGGTATGCCACATCACACTAACTTTCCTTCATTTCCCCCTCACAATCACCGTATTGCTGGAAGGGCTGTAAACAAATTGGTACATTTGCTCACTGTTGGTGGGACTGTGCAAAACTTCAATGTTTCTGGACTGCGATTCTCTCTCATATTAAATCTATTACTGGGATAGAAGTCTTTTTCACTCCTGAAACTCTCTTTCTTGATAACTTGACAAAAGGTCCTCCACTTGGTCATTCCAAGACTACAATAAATATTATGTTAGTTTCTGCTAAAACTGCAATTGCCTCCTCTTGGAAAGATAGTAAAGCACCCACAGTCATGATATGGTTTCGTAAATTATGAAATCACTTTCTCATGGATCTTGTTGAAGACAAAATAAATACAAATCTTACTCAGCCAAGATGCTCTGTTTTGAAGTAAAGTGGTCCCCTATTTTATACTTCCTGTCTCAACATCAATTTATCTCTGGTGAATGGTCACAACTACATAAATGGATTTGAGATCAAATAATTTCCTAGGAAAATTCCTCATCACCTCCTCCTACTATGGTGTCTTGAGGCTATGAATATGGTTTACTATTTTGTTTTTCCCCCTTTGTAATGGGAGTTTTTTTAAAAAAAATCTCTCTATTAATAACTATACTGTTCCAACTTATTCTTGGTGTACTGTTTATGCATAACACTGGTTATAACTGTATTTGTTTAGCATTCTTGCATATAATGTTATACTTCTTGGGTTTTTCATGTTCAGCTGTTCTTGTTCTTATATTCTTTTTCTTTTCTTCTTCTTTTGCTTGGACAGTAAAAGTTTAATATTTTGCTACAGGGAACACCAGCCACAAGCATGAGACAAACGTGGCCCACAAACTGGAGGCCTGCTGCTGTCCCTCCCACCGATCAGAGGGCCCAATTCTTCTTCTATCACATTGGCTAACCCCTACCCCATTTTTCCTAATGGATAAACCACACTCTCTCCTGTTCTATACATATGGAGGTTCTCTGCTGCCAACAACCCCTACGATGCCAAGTTCTGAGCCTCTCCCCCACGGTCCTCTAGCTTATGCCACTGTCCCCGTGCTAGTGCCACTGAACGATTCATGTAGTTTGGCCATGTCATCGCTGAAAACACGGATCCAGCCATCCTGGCGGACGTGGTAGAGGTTAATGGTGCCGCCTGAGTAGGCATCATGGTACATAGCCTGGTAAATGGCATGACAGGCCAGATCGTAGGCTTCCTCAACTGAGAGATCAGGAGAGTAGCCCCGGTCCATCACCCCGTAGGCATAGATGAAACCAGACCCCACTGAGAAAACTGTGCCTGAGATCTGGTTCCGTTCACTGTCCACGTAGTACAGGCCTGGCCCTCGCTTGTCCCAGCCACAAATCATGGTGCCCATAGAAAGCCCCATGCCCTTGTACTGATACACCATGTTGGCCAGCAGTTTGGAGGCAGTGGCCACCGAGATGCGCTCCTTGTTGCGGAGTTCATAGATGCGGCTCTGCCATGTCAGCAGTCGCTCCCAAAAGCTGCAATTTGCTGCCCCGCCAGCCATGGTGCCCAGGAGGTAAGGGTTGATCTTGATGACTTTCTTAACAGTCTGGGATGTGACGTAGACTCCCGCCATGGCCTGTGAGTCCACCGCCACAATCGCGCCATGCTGGAACTTGAAGGCCAAAGTAGTATTCCCATGCAAGAGCTCGATCTTGGCATCCACTGCGGCGGTGCTGGGACAAGGGGCGGCCAGGGACAAGGGCAACCCTGTGGTCTCCGTCCCCTTTTCTCCTCCACTGAAAGCCCCGAGCGTGGGCAACCGAAATTCACAGCCGGCGCCCAGCCCAAAGTACCCGGCCCAGTTCAAGGGCTGCTGCGGCTCCAGCAGGCAAGCCAGTGCCATCTTCTTGTTGTTATATTCTTAAAACATGCCTGTATAGGTATGTTTATAATAAAATGTTTTCATTAATAAAAAAGATCTGATAACTTCAATATCATAATAGTATTGACTATAACTTAGCTTTGGAGAAGAGTCTGAAATCATGGCTCCAATCACAAGAGCTTGGGCTGAGGAAAATAATTGATCTGCCAGTGAGAAGTGGGTGGCAGAGAGGGCTTCAGACCTAGGTATTGCTACAAGAATGGCCAATAGCATACAGGTACTCTGAGAACCACGGGGAAATGTTGTTTTCATTTTGACCAGCATTCTGGAATGCTCCTTGTGGACATATAAAGCAGTATCCAGGCACATCAGGAAACTTGAGAACTACATTTCCCGTGGATTGCTACACAAAGTCCAGGAACAAAAGATCAATGGAATTTTCTTTTTAATGTCTTTATCAATGATTTTGACACTGTTGCATCTGTTCACAGCAGAGCAGAAGCTTGAGGCCAGAGGTTCCACAGTATCTATGGACTCTAGGTATTGCTGTACTTTTACACTGCCATCCAGAGTTATACCTTTCTAAGCCCATTTATCATGGACTTAGAAGGGTATAACTCTGTTTAGGATAGCATTGATGTGAATGTGGCAGGCCCAAATGGATGAATTTCAAAAACAGGAAGCACTGCCTGAGTTTGTTACTGAGCAAGGAAATATTCATAATTCTTCCTTATAGATTTAAGTCCACAAATTGACTTTAGGATTTAAAAAGTCAGACTAGGGCTGCAGTCACACGGAACAGAAGCCACACAAGTGAGACGGAAAACAGGCGGAGTTTCCGGGCGTGATCTCACCAGCACATCTGGGAAGCGTAGCACTCCCGTGGCACAACCGAGGCTTCCAGCCAAAACTGCATGGCAAAAAACTGTGGGGCAAGGGCGGGCGTCTGATCGCGTTTCCGGTGGCATCCGGCACCCGCCCATGTCCCCTTGCACATAAGGTGTTTTTTTTGTCCACGTCTCTGTGGATGCGCACACGCACCCAACGGAGCATGCACATTCATCGTGTACACACAAAAACAAAACAGTTTGCCGCGGCGCGCACTTCTTCATTGCGCGCCGGCTTGTCCTGTGATCAGCACCTCTCCCTTGCCATGGAACCTCCACGGTACCTCCACAGGACCTCCACGGGAGGTCTGATCGAGTAACTGCGCAGTAGTTTGCCCCAGGGCAAACAGCCACGCTTCCCCCCCGCAGTTTCCTGCCCGTGTGACCGGGGCCTTTGATGAGTTACCTGCCATTTCCAATGTCAGAATACTGTCACGGAGATTTGCTTGCGCTTGTCAGAACAATTTTGTGCCCTAGCCCTGCTTGTCTGTTAGAATATGAAAACAGAATATGTTTGTATAGGATGTGCAGGATTATGGAATCAATCCTATCTAGCACAAGCAAAACTGTGGCAGATGAAGGGGAACTTCACCACCATCCCTACCCACTGCAGCCTGCTTGTGAAGTTCCTTCCTTGTCCGCTCTGCCCTCTTGCCCTCAGCTGTCATGTCCCATTGCCCTGAGGTCTCCCTAAGGTTTCCCAATAGAGAAAGGGAATGTTAGATCAGGTTACAGAACCAGCAAGCTCTCTTGGGCTCCTCTGAGAATTCTATGTTTTCGGTGGGTCTCTAGTGGTATAAGGGAGAGAGAGGAGCCTGATGCCGCCTCTGGCTTGTTGTAGCAATTCTAAGCTTGATGGGGCACTGAGGACAAGGCCGGGCCAGGTGCCAGGTCAGGACACTGCTATGTCTCATAAATCATGTCCAGGGAATTTGCAGCACAAAGAGAAAATAGCTGACTCCCCAACCATGGATGGAAGAGTCTTCCATAAGGAGATTGGAAACTATTTCAATCTAGAAAAACTTTACGAGGCTGATGTTGGTTCCTTATTCCCAGTCCCTTATTCATTCCTTATTCACGTCTTATTCATGAATTCATCCAAAAACACTGTGGAGAGTTTGAAAGCTCTAAGCCCCAAAGTGCAGTGGGCAAACAGTCAAACCAGTTCCTTATTCAAATCCTTTTTTTGAAATACAGGTTTCTTGGGGGCAACCGAAATAGAAGGCTGTGGTTACAGAACCAGTATTTGGACCAGGCTCCACTGCATGTCATCTTGCAGGGGATAGTCTCCAGAGCATAGCAATTTGTCTTTTGGGGTTGTCCAAAGATTGCTTTGGGATGCAGCTTTGCCCCAGTGACTGCCTGTGTGATTGTCCTGGGGCACTGCACTTTGGAGCAGCTGGCACAAGAACTGCACTTTGGACTAGGACACAGCATATGTCCCCTCGAAGGGGAGAGTTCGCTAAACATGGGGGTGTATTAAGTTTGGGTGTCCAAATCTTATTTTGGGGTTCAGAGCTTTCAAACTCTCCGCATTGTTTTTGGATGAATTCATGAATAAGTCGTGAATAAGGAACTGGGAATAAGGAACCAACTTCAGCCTCATAAAAACTTCAGTGATTTGCACTAATCCTGAGCCTGATGCATACCCAATAAGAATTATTATAACATACACATAAAGTTGCCTTATGCTGAGTTAGACTATTAGTCTATCAAGCTCAGTATTTTTCTACACTGACTGGCAGCAGCTTTCCAGAGTCTCAGGAAGAAGTAGAGGTCATCCCATCACCCACTACCTGATTTACATCACTTCAGCTACTCCCTGACCCTTTAAACTGCAGATGCCAGGGATTGAACCTGGTACCTTCTGCATGCAAAGCAGATGCTCTACCACTGAGCCACAGCCAATGCCCCTTCCCTTCAGTGAAAGGTTACAAATTTGCACTTGCCATGTGTGGCATTGTTTCCACCACTGAAAATGGGAAAGCATTTGCAGGTGGCAAAATATGTGTACAATCATATTTGGCAGATCACGAGATCAGGGCAAGATGTGCATGCAATCAAAAAAATTTATATGTTGCTGGCAAGGAAAAGGGACTGGATAAATACCATTCAGCAAAATATATCTTTCATACCTTGGTGTTAAATGGGAATCAGGATTCTTTTCTTAGTCTTTCCAATGATACTGCTTTGCAAGCATGTCTGAAGGGAAAAGTGCATAATAATTCAAGTGCGAAGCTCTATAGAATTAATAATATATGTCGTTTTGAAGCTGTGTCTCTGAGCTGAATATAATCTCTTTCCGTCATGATTCTCTCCCTTTAAATGCATTTACTAGCATTATTCAACAAAGATGGGCTGAGTGTTGCAGACTGAAATGCTGAGCCTGGAATAACACTGAAATTTGCTCTTAACAATGTTTTGCTTTCTACGAGCAATCACACCTGCAGGAAATGTTAATATTTACAGTGCCATTGTAAGAAGAATTATACCCTTATAAGAACTATTGAATCCATCAGATTTAGAACAATATAAAGCTACTTAGGATAGCATTGTCAGTCTCCCATTTTAGGATGTTTTGCTGCTTTATCTTACTCAGCCTACATTCATGATTATCCTTTTTTTATTGTAACTTTCCCAAAAAATAAAGGGGGGGGTAGTTTTCAGGCTTTCAGACTGGGCAATGTTTGGTTAAAAAAAGAAAGCACATAGCCCTCAGCTACTCTGAGAAGTAGTTATCTGTCCACTACTTGAAAAGCCATCTTTACAGATAAATTATATGGCCAATTATCACTCTGTCTCGAATCTGCCCCTTCTGGGCACAGTGGCTGAGAGAGCAGTAGCTGACTATTTCCAGGCCTTGGAAAACTCACCTGTCCTGGACCTTTTTAAAACTGACTTCAGGACAGGATGCGGGAAACAGATGACCCTGATCTCTTTCATAGGGATGGGCACGAACCTTGTCACAAACCTAATTCTGTCATGAAAGCCTCAGTTCTCCCACAATACACCCATGAACTGCCATTTTTTCATGGAAGTTTGTGATGCCAGACATGCTGACACCAACTTAATTTAGCCTGGAAGATGACCCTCTACCTCAGAGGTGTCACACATAAGACCCAGGGGCTGGAACAAGTCCATCCAAGGCTCTTATCTGGCCTGTGAGCAACTGGTGCAATGGAGGGAACAGGAGGCTGCTGGGGGGGGGAAGAGTGGGTATAGCCAGTCTGATAGTGGCTTCAGCACGGTGGAACAGCCTCATCTGCACCAATTAGGGTTGCCAGCCTCCAGGTGGGGCCTGGGGATCTCCTGCTTTTACAACTGATCTCCAGCTGACAGGGATCAGCTCCCCTCGAGAAGATGGCTGCTTTGAAGGGTGAACTCTATGGCATTGTACCATGCCGAGGTCCCTCCCCTTCCCAAATCCCACGCTTTCCTGGATCCACACCCAAAGTCTCCAGGTATTTTCCAACCCAGACCTCGAAACTAGCCTATTGTAAGGCATTCTAGGTCGGTGTCCTCTTGAAATCTACTCAGAGACTCTAATTAATGCTGAATGCTGCAGCTCAGTTATTATAAGGAGTTAGGCAGTGCGTGCATATTACTCCCATTCTGCAGTCACTCCACTGGCTGACCAACAGTTACTAAGCTCACTTTAACATATTGGCTATCCTATACAAAGCCCTTCACAGCCTTGGGCCCTCAGAGCTGCAAGACTGTCTCTCCACCTATATCTTGTCATGACAGCTTTGTTCATTTGAGCAGGGCCTTCAGCAGGTGCGACTCTGCAAATTGGCAAGATCAGCAACTGCCCACATGCAAATTGGCAAGATCAACAACTGCCCACATGCCTTCCCTGTAGCAGCCCTGGGGAATGGCCTGCCTATGGAGATCTGGAAGTCTCCCGCGTTCCTGAAATTTCACAAACTATGTAAAGCAGAATTGTTCAGGTGGGCAGTTTTGTAAAGGGAATAGAGCTACATAGGAAGTGAGTGCCTGCCTGGGGATTGGCAGTTCCATTGAGGGCAGAGCTGTTTCCATCTGGTCTGTCCCTCCCCTCCAGTTCCTGGGACTATAAGGAAGTAGACCTAGAAAAAAAGGAGGAGGAGGAGGAGTGGGTTTTATACCCCACCCTTCACTACCCGAAGGAGTCTCAGAGTGGCTTACAATCACCTTCCATTCCTCTCCCCACAGCAGACACAGGTAGGTGGGGCTGAGAGAGCTCTGAGAGAGAGTGCCTACCTACCTGTTTGCTGGGGGGGGGGGGGGGGGACTGTTTCATCAAGGGCAGAGCTGTGGCCACCTGCTCTGCTTCACCCCTCCAGCTCCTGGAACTATAAAACAAGCAGCCTTCTAGAAGGAGGGAAGGAAGTGAATGCCTGCCTGCCTGCCTGCCTGCCTGCCTGCCTGCCTGGGAAGAGACTGGTGTCATTAGAGGCACAGCTGTTGCCACCTGCTCTGCCTCATGGTTTTTCAAGTAGTAATTGTGAGATCTAATTGTATTTTGTGTATCTGTGAAATGTCTTATGTGTTTTGTACATTGTAAGGTGCTTTGGGTCCACACTGTATGGAGAAAAAATATGTTTAAAAAGTTCTAAAATAAATAAAAGTGAGAAAATGCATCATAATTGACTGGCCCAGGAAAATGCACTGCATTTTTAGTTATATAATACCATATTCTGCTTTGTTTAACATGTCATGTTTCACAATTTGCTCAGATGGCAGCTTTGCTTGAGTTTCAGTAATCCTAGTTCTATTATATTGCTTATTAGATGTTATCATCCTCCTGATTGCATTGATTTGTATGGTTAATAATGGAATCCTCTACCGTATATGTGTAGCAAAATACAAGTGCCTCTGCAGTTGTCATGTGTGTGTCTTATTCTACTAAAACTGCTAAGAAATAACAGGGGAAGCAAAAACTACTTGCAAGACTAGCCAAATATCTTTGGCAGGGCAGCCTTGAGTAGAAATGGAATGATAAATTAATCAAAATGATGTGGAATATACATTATCAATGGCTGTTACTGCAAAATGTTTAAGAAGCAAAGCTACTTAAAGTCTAGTATTATTTAGTCTTTGAACTATAAACTCAAAATGGGGTTTACCCTCTGCAACAATTAAACAATAAAACAGAAATTACCTGATGACAAGAATAGCTGAGTAGTAGATACTTGGCTTAGGAAATATAGAATTTCCTTCTCTGGAGGCTTTTAGGAGAGGAATTATAAACCTTTGTAAAAAAAAAAAATCTTCAGGGGTAGCAACACTTGTATACAACAGGAAGGCTGTTCCTGTCTTAAATTTCTGTCAGGGAATTGCTCAGGGGTAAGTAGGCTGCAGGCCAGAGAGAGCCTGTCCAAGTCACTGGAGCAAACTGGTGTCTTGGTGGCCACACAAATGCCCTTCATTACCTCATTTGAAAAACAAGTCCTCAGTACTTATATTCTACAAACCAAGTCACTGCACAGTGCTTTCTCTTTACAGCCTCTTTGGTGCTTGTGATCCTGGTCCCATATGCCCTTTTAACCAATCCTTTCCCTTTTTGCTGTGTGTAATGCTGTCACTGGGCCAGACTGAAGGGGACATGTTTTTTTGCACATGGAAATTACAATGCTCTGTTGGGTATTTTAACTTCAATTTAATGTTTTGGAATTTTAGCCAGAGAAAGCCAGACATCACAATGCCAGTGACTGTCCTACAGGCACCTCACATTTCAGTCAGTCAGGCCTGCATCCTGACAGTCCCTGTGTTGTGTTTTTGACCTTCAGCAGATATCAATCAGGGGGAGGCAAAAACACATCAATGGCATGTCTAAACCAGTGCTTAGATTATATCGCTAATGCACTTGAAGAGGGCACTGTTATCAAAGCCATTCTGACATTTGCACTGGTAGGAGGCGATACCAGCACTTTAATGTGAGTATAAAAGCATAGTTGGTGGGGACATCACCACACTCACCAGAGATCCTTTGAAAGCCATTCTTTAAAGCTTTTGTTAAGACTGCAAATATCAAAGCAGCTTTAATGTGAAACATTAAAGAAACTTCCTCACCTCCTAGCCTAAGTCCTATAGCCACAATTAAATACCTATCAAAAGTCTGGGATGCTAGGTCTAGACTGTGCTGATTCACCCTGCACTTGAAATCACTGCATACACTGGCCTTTGAACTTATCATTTGCTGGGGCCAACAAAGACAAGACCTTGCTTTTAACATATTTTGAGTCCCGTGGCACCTTTAAAACCAACAAAGGTTTGTTCAAGGTATGAGCTTTTGTATCTGAAGAAGTGTGCATGCACACGAAAACTCATACCTTGAACAAACCTTCATTGGTCACAAAGGTGCTGCTGGTCTCCAAATTTGTTCTACTGCTTCAGACCAACTCAGCTGCCCTCTTGGATTTTGCTTTTAACATGCCATTGCTAATCCATATTTTGGATGACTAATTATGGTTTGTAAATAGACAATCAGTAATCAGCATATCATCAGTTTGACAAGAATGAGAAAATCTTTGTCTCCCATTCTATTGGAAGGTCAGAAGCAGGGATTTGAAGAAACTCTCTCAAAAACGTGATGGTCATAGGAAGTGGTTCTATATCTGAGGGCTACTCCATATTCCTCCTGCTCCAGGGTACTCACCACATATTTACAAAGTCTGGAGGAATAAAATGTCATGACCCTTTAACAGAAGCTTAATGGGGAGTTATTTACCAGATGATATTATTTACCTCCATGCCATGAAAACTGTCAGCTGCCCAATTCTGCATATTAAGCCTCTGTTAAAGGAACAGAAATTAAAAGACACCTGCTCCTTGGGAGGAAAGCGATGGTGAACCTAAACAGCATGATAAAAAGTAGAGACATCACCCTGCCAACAAAAGTCCGCATGGTCAAAGCAATGGTATTCCCAGTAGTCATGTATGGCTGTGAGAGTTGGACTATAAGGAAGGCCGAGCGCCGAAGAATAGATTCTTTTGAACTATGGTGCTGGAGGAGACTCTTGAGAGTCCCTTGGACTGCAAGAAGAACAAATCAGTCAATCCTCAAAGAAATCAACCCTGACTGTTCCCTGGAAGGCCAGATAATGTAACTGAAGCTCAAATACTTTGGCCACCAAATGAGAAGGGAGCACTCACTGGAGAAAACCCTGATGCTGGGAAAGATTGAAGGTCAAAGAAGACGGGGATGGCAAAGGATGAGATGGTTAGACAGTGTCATAGATGCAACGAACATGAAATTGAGCAAATTTCAGAGGACGGCGGAAGACAGGAGGGCCTGGCGGGATCTGGTCCATGGGGTCGCGAAGAGTCGGACTCGACTGTGCGACTGAACAACAACAACCAGGGGTCATTTCGTAGAAAAAGAGCTAGGGGGACTCATTAGCATAACTCATTCGCATATGCCACACCCCCTGACATCAGGGGCTCGGCGGTGGACCTGCAAGGCCAGCAGGAGTGCGAGGAAGCCCCGCCAAGGCCCTCCCTGGCCCCAGGCAGACAGGGGTGGGGAGAGACGGGGAGGAAGCAACTTACCCACCCTCTTCTCCTGCCTCCTCCTGGCTGAATGAGGGCTGGAAGTGGGGCGGCTGGAAGCAGGAGGTGGGGCTTCGTCATGTGCCCCGCCCCTGCACCTCACCCGGGGGAACTGCGTTCCCCCACGTTCCCCCCCGAAATGACCTCTGACAACAACAAAGGAACAGGACATCCCCCCCTCCCAGCACTCGGCAAACCAATGGAAGCCGATAGGACTTTCCCCTTTGAATTCCCTTTGTATTTTATTTATACAAATGCATTTTTGTCTTGTTATTTCTCTTTCCTGCAAGAGAGCATTGGTAGTGCAGTGCTTTTGTTTACTATCTCATTGTAATAAAAAGCATAACAAATTGTGTTTTCTGGGACTCTCTTTTAGGCTGCAGGTGTGTACATGTGGGGGAGGTGAAAGTTTCCTCATGAAAAAAAATTATGTATGTACAAAACTAGCATGACTTCTCTGATATACTCTTTGCAGGGAGATTAATTGGGGGGGCAGGGGGCTTGGCGACGCCATGAAAGATGGCAGTCGCTTGAACGGTGAGCTCCGACCCTCCTTTCTCCTCAGAACATAAAACCAACAATTAGATATAATCCCCGATCTTTTGGGAATGGGAAAAAACTACAGATCAAACACAGCAACTGTTAAAAATAATCAGAAGACAGTAAAATACTTTTTTATACCTAAAAATAGCTGTCCAGATCTCCTCAAGATCGGGAAAAGTGAAGATGGCAGCGGAGAAATCCTCATCACAAGCGCATGTAGTGGGCACATACTGCTCAGACCTACCTATCCTCTTGGCGAACATGGAAAAGCACCTCACTGATAACATACAAGCCTCTCTGCAGCCAGTAAGAGATCAACTTACAGATATTCAGGCCGCTTTAACTAAAACCGCTGGCAATGCAGAGGCAGCTCTAAATATGAGTTTTATACTTAAAAATGACGTCCAGGAAATGCGAGTCAGAGAAGGGCAACTCTGACCTCATTTCTTTTATTTCATCATGGCTAGCATTTGTCTTTTAGTTAGAAGAAGGGGTGGTGCCCACCATTTTAAACACCTACAGAATTGGTCCCTTTAACGCGCCGAAAAGCCGTGGGCCGAGGGACATCTTAATAAAACTTGCAGACGAAAGAACCAAGCAGAAAATCCTAAAGGAAGCGACGGCTAGGGGATATTTAGATTATAAAAACTACCAAGTTCAAATTTTTTAGGATTTACCTCAGGAAGCCTTGAAAATTAGATGTTCCCTGAAGGCTGTAACTTCTCACCTTCAACAGGAAAAAGTCCGTTATCGTTGGTTGCCGACAGGAAGCCTTCAAGTTAATCATCAGGGAAAGACTATACAAGCATTTGATGAGGACTCAGGATATGATCTGCTGGAAGCCCTGAAACTGTCAGAACTAATGGACATAAGTAGACAATCCTCTAAATGTAGGTATCACTCTCCAGAGTTCCCTGAAAAAGGTAATAAAATGTTTCCCCAAGAATCTTTCTACACCCCACATGTACTCCCTATGAGGCAAACAGATCGTCCTCCTATGCAACAAGCTAGTGGGTCAAAGTAGAACTGATAATGTTTCAAACCTTCGGTATACATTTGTTATTAGATTGTTACTGTTATTATAATATTCGTAGTAATAGTTGTGTTGGTTATAACGCGGATATTTGCAGGGGGAGGGGGGAGGGTTTACAGGGTCAATTTGCTCCTTTTTAAAAAGAGACCGCTGCCGATTTTCGGTCTCAAGGGAAGGTTGGGTCTAAGGTAAAGACGGTCCAAAGCTTCGCACAACGGCATAAGAGTTTTTTACAGTGAGCCTAGCACTCTAGTATACTAGTTTCACTTATCAGATTTAATCCTTCCTTTGTGGTACTCTTAAACAGGCTATGTCTGAATTCTGTACGAGTAATTAACATTTTTTCTTGCCTGTCACTCTCTGAAGAAGTGGGGGGGCAGTGAACAGTGTTGTTCCGGGTTCCATAGGTTAGTCTGATTTGCACTTAATCCTATTGCTGGGCAGTGCTTTGAATAAAATTTTTTAGTGTTTCCGGATACAAGAGTTTAGCCTTGCCCTGGAACAGAGACTTAGAGAATTCTCAGCCACTGACCTAATTTCAGATAGTTAGTTAATTGCCATTAGGAAATTTGACTGTTATAAGCTTTTATATTTTTATAAACATATATTTCATCTGTTTTAGATAACTTAATTCAATTTTATATAAACCAATTAATTCTTAGCATTGATTTAGACAATAAAATACGCCAGTGGGCACTGTGATTTCTTTTGTTAATACCACTGTTTAGTACTTTTGCATAAACTATAATATCCTTGTAGTGACCTTTAAGGTAGCTTCACTGATGATTTAAAATACCTAGGTCATTATATTGCAGTAACTGATTTCAATCAATTTTAAAATTAGTCCAAACCACAAATTTATATAACTGCACTGTTATTTAAATATTTGCTTGTACTGTTGATCTGTTAAATCCAAAAGTTAATAGTTTGCACTCATAATAGTAAAATTAATTCTAGTATTGTTTTAACATCTATAATTTTAACATCTATAATTAATGTTAGCCTGCAGTTGATCTTTATATTGAACTAAGAATAAGGCCCGTTGTGGAAATAAATACAATGAGATCTAGAAGGAGGCTCTGGGAGAGTGCTCTGGCTTTGGGCAAACAGTGTCATTTTGCTGTGGCGACCTCAGCAGGGTATAATGACAGAGTCCACTGTCTTCTACAGACGAACTGATATCTGCTACATGAAGAGCAGTTGTAATTTTGAGTGATCTCTAGCCCTCACCTGGAGATTGGCAACAATTGTTACCCAGGATGAAATGGCTGGTCGGGAGGGTGGAGTCTATGACATTCTACCTGTCTGAGGTCCCACCCCTCCGCAAACCCCACCTTTTCCCACCCCTCAAACCCCCAGGAATTTGCCAGCCTGGAGTTGTCAACCCCATCTCCTTCCCAGCTAACC
>NW_015169208.1:138412-138678 GCF_001447785.1 Gekko japonicus
TCAGGACTGGCCCCAATGTGTTTTCTGCCAAAGGCCAAAATAGGTGACAGGACCAAGCTTAGTTGCCTACCAACAGGCACTGAGGGGAAAGTAAGGTTTGCCAGCTGTAAGGAGGGAAATACCTGGAGATTTGGGGGGTGGATCCTGTGGAGGGCAGCATTGGGAGCGGGGTGGAAGGACTCAGTAGGTATAATGTCATAGGGTATACCCTCCAAAGCAGCCATTTTCTCCAGGCGAACTGATCTCTGTCATCTGGAGATCAATAG
>NW_015169208.1:139029-139243 GCF_001447785.1 Gekko japonicus
CCTATTTTGCCTTAAATTGGTTTTGATGCCAGCAGAGTGAGAAAATGCCAGAGGCTCTGGGTGGGTGCCCCATGGTAAATGCACCAAACAATTCCTAAAGATTTTCCAAAACACTACTCTGTCGGTAAATCGTTTTCTACACTCACAGCATCCCCTGCCAGAATGCAAACATCCAGTGTTCCCTCTAAGCTGAGTTAGTGTGAGCTAGCTCACA
>NW_015169208.1:139345-139553 GCF_001447785.1 Gekko japonicus
TCCGGCTCACTGATTTTTGTCTTAGCTCAGGAAGGGGGGCTTCAGAGCAAACGAATTCATGTAGTAGCCAAATCACTCGCTCACAACTTTAATGCCAGGAGTTCACCAAGTAGAATTTTTCCTCACAGGATTCCACAGTTTAGAGGGAGCCTTGAACACATTTCCAGCACTTTGAATTAGCATCAGAGCTTGAAGAGCTCTCCAGCTG
>NW_015169208.1:139656-195969 GCF_001447785.1 Gekko japonicus
CAGGCTTCATCCCTAAAATATCCTGGAAGTTTCCAACCTGAAGTTGGCAACCCTATGTCCTTTCCAGGCAACCATCAGCCTACCTTTATCTGCCTGTCTGTCTTCAGGTTTACATTCCCCCTCCTGCAGCCTCTGCCTAGGGAAAGGGCAGTCTTTCCCTGCAGTGGGAACCAAAGCAGCTAACATCATTCTCCTTTCCCCCGTATGATCCACACAACAACCCTGTGAGGTGTGTTAAGGTTGAAAGTGTGAGATAGCTTGTTTATACCTGTCATAGGAGAATGATGTTGAAGGTGAGATAGCTTTTAAAACATGAACCTGGGACCTGCACACCATCCTCTGAAGTGCTCTCAGGTACATATCTGTGGCAGAAATGGGGTGACTGCTGGCACCGTTTCCTATCATTTTTTGCCTTGTGGTATTCTGCTTGTGGTGTGATCTGACTTTTTTGTGGTGTGGCATGATTGTGTTATTGGGTTTGTTTGTGTTGAAGGGGAAGTGATGTGTTGTGAGTGAGGACATATTTTACCTCAGAATACAGTGGGTCCCATATGCAACTGACAATGCCAACTGTCTTGTGGAGGGGGGGAATTTTGAGGTGTGGAATGGAGTGAAGTCCAATCAGCTTCCATATGCAAATGACCTTGAAATGCTGGCCCAATCAGAGAAGAGTGGGCTGAAGCAGAAATAAAGTGCTGGAATCAATAGAACTGAAGAAAATCCAAAAAAATCTCGTAATTTTGAAACAAATTTTTTGGCATAAATCTGCAAAAAAATGTGGCTCTTAGCGTGGAGGGTGAAAGACAAAAAGAAAAAAGTGACTGTCACTGCTCTGAAGTCTCCAGACAGTAACATCCATAACAAACCCAGAAATATAGCATCGGTATTTGCTGAGTACTATGAAGAGTTATACTCTACGAATTCTCCACCAGAGGATAAAATATCAGCATTCCTAGATTCTAGCCCATCACTAAAGTGTCTCTCAGCTGATCAAACTTCTTTCATGGAAGCACCTATATCTCGGCAGGAACTGACTGATGTAATCAGAAACACGAAGTTGAATAAGGCTCCAGGTATTGCTGAATTGCCGGCAGAGTTTTATAAATCTTTTCAATCTCCCCTCTTAAATCCTCTCATTGCCCTTTGCAATAGAGCTATACAGGGAGGGACAACTCCACCATCTTGGGCTGAATCGTCGATTGTTGTAATTCCTAAAAAACATAAAGACCTGTCGGAGACCTCCTCCTATCGTCCAATCGCATTACTAAACAATGATGCTAAGTTATTCTCAGCCGTTTTAGCAAATCTGACCACCAAACTTAGGCCAGGCCAGCACCTTCTGTAGAAATTACTAACATTTTGAGTGGTATACTTTGACCTCTATACAATCTGGCCCATGCTCAGTGGGGCTCCCAATGGTATAGCATAGCCTGATCTCATCAGATTTCAGAAGCTAAGCACTGTCAGTACTTGGACGGAAGACCACCAAGGAAGATTTTGCAGAAGGAGGCAAACCACCTCTGCTTTATCACTTGTCTTGAAAACCCTATGGAGTTGTCAAAAATTGGCTGTGACTTGATGATACGTCTCTCTCTCTTACACACACACAACATTCTTGTCTGCATTTGTGGACAAATTCTGATTCCACATAATTTTAAACCTACCTATTTCCCCCAAACATGCAGTGTTTCACAATAATAACCAGGATTAAAATAAAACAGGGAATGTGCTGTTTCTCTTTATCTACCAAGATACTCACCAGTATCCAAATCACACTGACATTTGGGATAGTAGTAGAATATAAGCAGATCACACTAGGGATTTCTTCAAGGCCTTCATTGGATTTGTGATAGAATCATCAAATATTTTCGGTCCATGCAGTGTCTATTAAAGGTGAACCAGAAGCCCACATTGGCTTGAGCAAAGTTTATGCCTAAAGATCCAATAGCAGAAAGGCACCCACAGTAAAAGTTGTTTTAAGGAAAAAGCTATTCAAAGTAATCAATAGGCTAAATCAAGGTTCATTATGTTCCATCTATTGGTTGCATTGCTTTAAAAACAGAATCAATTAAGATTCCAACCCTGAAAGTTTTGCCAAGCTACGGAGGTAGCTGTGAAGTTTTGCAGTTCTGTTTTCTAATTTCTGTAGAGCCCAAGCACCTTGGAGAAAATTCTGATGGAGTCCGATATAATTACTATTAACTCCAGGCCCAGGGTCTTCTTCTGCATGGGTGCAATAATCCTTGAAGCCAGGCCTCTACGCACAGGAGTGCCTAAGAGTGCCCAGCACCCTCCCCAAACAGCCGTGCCTCCCCCTTCCCCCTCTCTGTGAAGTGTCCACTTGGCTTGCTGGGGTAGAGGAAGCGGGTCTCAGCCCGCGCTTGGCTTGCTGCTGGTGCGACTGTAATGCCTGAGCTTCTTCAGGAGGTGCAAGACGAAGTTCCTGTCTTTTGCTCTCCTCTCAGATTGCCTGCAAAGGCAGGGGTGGGGAGGAAGGGGATGCGAGGAGAAAATACAACTCCCAGACACATATCCTGACCTTTATTATTTCCAAACAGTCCCAGGTGATGCTCCCCCCACCCCATTTTTACCTGTCAGCTCTTACCTAGCCATGTCTTTCCTCCTCTATATTTCCCCCAACAACAACAACAACAACCCTATGATGTAGTCAGCTCCGTTGTACTAAACTGCCCCCTTGGGGCCCCCCTAACAAAAATTTTCTGGGTACAGGGCTGCTTGAAGCCATGTTTTTCTTGGCCTTTTGCATATTCACAAATGGATGCATAGGGAGAGTGCCAGGGCTGGTTTCTTATATCCTCCCCCATCTCCATTTGTTTGTTCAGGTGATAAAACTTCCAGAGTTTACAGAACTTGACGTAAGGGATGAGAGAGACTGGGTGGGGAGCTGAGAAGTATAAACATGCACAATCCCTTTCAACTGGGGACACATAAATCCTATTCGAATTTAACATGCTGGCTTAAGGGGAGGATTTCCCCCTAGATTTCTGAACAGAACTTTGTTCACTTTATTATTATGAACAACTGCCACAGTCATGAGTCAGTCAGTCACTCGCTTGTGCAGTTAATGCTTGAGAGTTGCCGTCTGCTGCTACTTTATAAACAAGCGGTTTCCTTCCTTTTGTTGCTATTTTTAAATAATGCTGTAATATTCTCTTTTATGTTTCACAGCTGGTGCTATGCTTCTAATTTTAAACAGTATAATTAGGGGCAGTATTTTTAAAGAGGTGTAATTTTAAAGCATTAAGAGGGCTATCAAACATCTCTCTGGCCAGTGTGTAGTGAGTATTGCAATGGTGACAACCCAGCAGGAAGTTCTATACATTTTGAAATGAGTGGGAGTGACACGTCAGAAATTGGTGTGAGATTGTACCAAGGGAAGAGAGGAGGTGGGATTGAGGGAAGATGGCTGCCAACTTGAACCATCTAGGCTGATTGTTTTCTCTCTCTCCTATGACAGGTATTTAAAGACTGGGTATGTCTTGGGGCCCTTTCAGCAGGAGAAGGAATTGAGAGGCTGAGTGGGTTTCCCCCCTGTTGCCTGCTAGAGTTATTTATGGCCTCAGCATAGCATAGGCTACCTTGGCTGGCAACTGGCAGGAGACTCAAGTGCGTGGCAGGAGGAGGAAATGGAGTCACATGATGCTGTGATTTTACCATTGAGATTTGTTGGATTCCTAGATTGTCCCTTCCTCATCATTTCTCCTTCTCATTTCCTCCCACTGTTCATTCAAGCAGTGATGGGGACTGGGAAGGACTGGCAAGACCCCACCCTCTTGAAGTGGGTAAGTGGCATTCCTAGTGCAGCTGGAGGTTCTTTCAGCTGGAGGGGAAATTGTTGAGTGTTTTTTTCTCTCTCTCCGAATTTCCTGGTATATGCGCTTTGAATGCATGATTTCTCCCATCTGGACAGCCACCTCTCGCAATGATTGTGATTAGGGCCGTCTGACCGTTCTTTGCGCGATGAGGTGTTTTTTTTTTAACAGCTTCTGGCTGAGTGCTTGAGCGATCCTGTGCTTAAAAAATTCATTTTTTAAAACATTCATGCACTCATCAAGCGCTGTCACACTGTTTTTGAGTACACATCCCTTCGCAGTCACACTGTTTTTGAGTACACATCCCTTCATTACCACAATGTGTATGGTGGCTCTTTTCTTTACCACATTCCCACATGTATTTTGGTGGGGACACTTGCACAGAGTTTACGGTTCTGGTATAAGAGAGTTCAGGGTGAAGGTCAATTTGTGCCACTAAACAACTGTTGATAAAGTGGTCCTCTGTGGTCTCCTTCTGAGAGATTCATATCCACCTCCTTCACTCAGTGATCTTGCTAATCTTCCCATGTTGGGACTGCACAGAAGCCACGACGATGAAAACAAGGTTGCACTTACCTGTAACTGTTGTTCATCAAGTGGTCTTCTGTGCAGGCACACATCCCTCCCTCCTGCCCCGCTGTGAACTCTCTGGAACTTTGGTTTTCCTAGGGGTCCCCAGCAGTGGCATGGAGAGAACTGAGGGAGTGGCGCCCCTCCTTCTGGTCATTTCAATTCCCTTCCTAATAATCCCCAGCATAGCATTGGCCTTTTTAATTGCAATTCCACACTGTCTTGACATTTTCATTGAGTTATCTAATACAATTCCAAGATCTCTCTCTTGGTCACTCTCTGCCAGTTCGGACCCCATCAACGTGTATTTATAGTTAGGATTCGGCTCCAATGTGCATCACCTTGCACTTGGCCACACTGAACCCCATTTGCCACGTTGATGCCAATACTCGACAGATCCCTTTAGAGTGCCTCACAATCCTCCCTAGTTCTCACCACCCTGAACAACTTCGTATCATCCACAAATTTAGCCACTTCACTGCTTACTCCCAACTCCAAATCATTAATAAACAAGTTAAAAAGCATCGGACCAAGTACTAATCCCTGTGGTACCCCATTGCTTACCACCCTCAACTGAGAAAATTGCCCATTTATACTCACTCTCTGTTTCCTATTAATTAGCTAGTTTTTGACCCACAAAAGGAGTTGTCCTTTTATCCCGTAACTATTGAGCTTACTTTATCAAAAGCTTTCTGGAAGTCAAGGTAAACAACATTTATTGGGTCCCCCTTGTCCACATGTTCATTCACTCCCTCAAAGAACACTAACAGGTTAGTGAGACAAGATCTTCCCTTACAGAACCCTTGCTGAGTCTGCCTCAATAGTTTTTGTTCATCAATGTGCCTACTAATTCTTTCCTTAATAACAGTTTCCTTTCCACCACTAATAAGAATCAAATGAGCTGTGTGCCTTGTCACAGAATCATAGTTCAGCACAAGCTACAAACCAGCTTATCTCCATAAACCCATCAGCTGTGAGGATTAGCCCTGGGCTTTTGATTCTTTGAATCTTTAAAAATCTCTCAAAGGCCATTTAGAAAAAATGGCATTGTATGAAAACATTTGATTGACAGACTTTGCCTTTAGGAGAAAATTGAAAAGCTGCTACTGGGAACCACATTGGCATTTATAATCATTATTCTACCCCCATCCCATATCTACTGATGAAGAGCTTAACCAATATTCGTATAAATATTATTAATACTACTTCTGTTTACTGATATAAGAAATTACACTTTTAATTCCTAGTGTAAACACATGCAAACTGCCTGTTGAAGAGATCATTTTCATTTGCAAGGGTCTGTTCTCCAGCAACCGGTTCCTGTGTGCAAAGTGTGAAGAAATCCAGAGATTTTCCTTCATTCTTCTGCAATGACAGCAGACAGGATGAAATTCAGGCGGTGTAGCCATGTTGGCCTGAAGCAGCAGAACACAGTTTGGGTCCAGTGGCATCTTTAAGACCAGTAAGCTTCCACATGAAAGCTTATGCCATGAATAAAAATTTGTTGGTCTTAAAGGCGCCACTGGACTCAAACTTTGTTCAGCAGACAGGCTTGTAAGGATCATAATGATCTCTGGCATTCCTACTCTCTTCAGGGGTTCTCAAACTGTTTCTCAGGTATTTATTAACTGGACATCACAACAACCCAGAGAGTTAATTATAAATTATCAAGCATAATCTCAACCTGTTTTGGTTGGAGTGATTCCATTATCTTTCATGAGGGAAATAACTGTACCAGCTTCCACCATGGTGACCTTTCTTGCATCCTCTCTTACATACTAGATGTGTAATTAATTAAGAACTGGCATTTCTATAATTTTCAAGAGAAGGTTAGAAAACAGCTTCCTAACAGTTGTATTCATTTCCTACCTTTGCAATAAGGCCATGTCTTTATTCATGTAAGTGCTTTGATTAATTTTTAAAGGCTTGGATGCATATTAGCATTCCTTCAGAACACCAAAAGTGTGCTCCTGCCCTGTCTTACATTATTATTGCCATTGCAAAAAAAAGGGAATTAATAAAATTCAGTTGGAACGCATCTAAGTTAGCTGTACTGATCACGGAATAAAAAGGACATACAGAGTACTAGAAGTCTGTAAATGACTATAGAATATATAAGAAGGAATGACGATGGTGCATATATGAGTCAAAAATTGCAAAAATATGAAAAAATGACTGTAATTAAAAAATTACAGAGAGCAATAACAATTATTAAGAACACTATCATGGTGTATTTTTTACAATATTAACCATGGCAATTATATTGAATGCAACTACATTGACATATCCCAAAAAGTTGGCAGTGGAAAATTTTTGCAAATAGACATATATGGAAGAAGAAAGAGGAGGAGGAGGAGATTGGATTTATACCCTGCCCTTCATTTGGAGTCTCAGAATGGCTTACATACTCCTTTCCCTTCCCCTCCCCACAACAGACACCCTGGGGAATTTCAGAGTACCCTTTTTAAGCCATTACTGTACCGTCTGGAGCAAACTGGTATGGGGCGGCCATTTCACACAGCCTTTCCCCTACCAGTAAGGAGCTGTCTCCGAAGCGGTTTGGCATTACAGACTGTGCCACTTTGTTTTTCCACCCTTTTTCACCCACGCGGGTGATCTTCGTCTTTTTTTAAAAAAATGTTATTTTAAGAGTGCTATAGCGCTATAACACAACACCAAAACAGCACAATAGTGACCCCTTTGGAATATCTGGACTCACTTGAGATACATGAGATTGGGGGATTTAAAAATAGAAAGTGGAAGCTCGGGTACACACAGTTTGAGAGCATTTTTTTAAAACACTAGCTCCTTCCTGGCTTGCAAACACCATCCTCCTTTTGATGGCCAGCATTTCGGGATGCCATGCCTCCAAGGGGACCTGGGAATCCCCTGTACTTTCAGCCAGTGTTCCCTCTAAGCTGAGTTAGTGTCACAGGACTCCACAGCTTAGATGCAGCATTGCAGAGTTACAGCTTAGCTCCTGCCTACAGATATCAGTTCCCAGGCATATAGCGAATGCTATGGGAGGAGGACTCCATGGCATTGTACTCCATTGAAATCCCTGTTCTCTCCAGATGTAGTGATCTCATGTATCTCAGTGGTCCAGGCATTCCAATGGGGTCGCTATTGTGCTGTTTTGGTATTGTGTTATAGTGCTATAGCGCTCTTAAAAACATTGAAAAAAGACGGAGATCTCTCGTGTGGGTGGAAAAGAGTGGGAAAACCTCGTCATCAGAGGAAGCACTATGGGGGCATTTTACACAGCACCTCGTAGCACTTCAGAAAATTGAAGACTGCTTGGAAGCAGTTTGCTGGTAAAATGGCTCAGGGAAGCTTCCCTAACGGTACAGGAGCATTTGTGTCTGAAAAGGTCAATATATTCCATTAGGGAACCATTACTAAAACAGTTCTGTCTGAAATGTCAGTACAGAAACTGTTAGTGAATAGTTCCTGAAATGGAACATATTGGCTGTCTGAAATTCCTCCCAGTGAGGTAGGTGGGGCTGAGAGAGCTCTTTCCAGAACTGCCCTTTCAAGGATAGCTCTTGTCAGAACTATGGCTTGCCCAAGGCCATCCAGCAGCTGCAAGTGGAGGAGTGGGGAATCAAACCCGGTTCTCCCAGATTAGAGTCTGCACACTTAACCACTACACCAAAATTCTCGAGCTACAAAAGACACATAGCAAAGACAAGATGCCATCTCAAATCCTGTTTGGATGTATGAATCTTCATCACTAGTGAGCAAGGTGCAGGTTGATTTTGAAGATAGAAATTCAAGAGTTAATTGGTGGTATGCAGAACAGTGTAGCTTCAAAGAATAAATATCATGGCTTCAATCTTCATGGTTCATAAATGACCTCAGATTGGTAAATTTAGAAACCTGTTGTAAATAGTTGTAGATAAATAATGAATTCTTATAGAGTTATTTTTTTCCTTTTAATGTTTTGATCTCTTCCACAATCACGTATTTCTCCAATTACTCCTCTATAGTCTTGCCAATTTGTCGCAGCTGTGCCCCTCTTTCTTCCCTTTGAAGCAGTATTTTCTTTTATACATATGCTACACTTAAAATCATTGCCCCTTGGATATGAGCTACATTATAAGTTGTTACTGCTTTGTTCTCTCTCTTTTTTCACACTGTTGCCTTTTTATACAATGATTCATTGAACTGATATGATGTTTACAGATCTTTTTACAGGTTTGTTTTTGAATCTACATAGCACTACACATTACAAATTGGTTTTTTTTTAGTCTTTGGTATATCAATTTACTTTACATAGGCCCTGGTCACACGGAGGATTTGCCGCGCTAAAGGCATGAATGTCAGGTGGATTTTCGGGGCGTGATCACACTGCAACATCTGGGAAGCGTAGCGCACCCATGGCCAACCCGTGGCATCCCGCCAAAGATGTGCAGTAAAAAAGTACCTCAGAAAGTGCACTAGTATCCGGAAAACGCGGGGCAGGGGTGGGTGTCTGATCGCGGGAGCGCTAGTATCCCATGGCATTCAGCGCCTGTCCATATCCCGTCACAAAGCGGATGTTTTTCGTAAGCGCATGTGCACAAACATGTAACTGAAAGCAGTGCTGCTCCGCGGAACTGCGCATGTGCACAAATGCAAAACGCTTGCTACGCTGCTTCTTTGCCACGTTCCAGCATTGCCATGTGATCACCAGCTAACAGCCTAAGCGAGAAGACTCTGGGGACCATGTGATCGGGCTACCGCACTTTATTTTGTTCCGGGGCAAACAGCCACGCCTCCCCCCAGCGTTATCTGACCCGTGTGACCGGGGTCATAATATGTTTAAAATGTATGTTTTGTTTTAGTTGTGGTAGAACTTATTATTTATCCACAACTGTTTACAACAGACTTCCAAATTTACCAGTGCAAGGTAATTTATGAAGAAGAAGAAGAAGAAGAAGAAGAAGAAGAAGAAGAAGAAGAAGAAGAAGAAGAAGAAGAAGAAGAAGAAGAAGGAAGAAGAGGAGCAGCAGGAGGAGATTAGATTTATTCACCACCCTTCACTCGGAGTCTCAGCAGCTTACACACTCCTTTCTGTTCCCCTCCCCACAACAGATACCCTCTGAGGTAGGTGGGGCTGAGATAGCTCTTTCCAGAACTGCCCTTTCAAGGCTACTGCTGAGGGGGCTGGGCAAGTCACCACTGCCAAGGTGGTGAAGCTGTCATGTGGGCAGGTGGAGGGCTGAACACTCCTTCATTGGCCTGCTGCTTGAGGGGGAGAGGAGCAAGAGTTGTAGCAGCTGTCCAATGATGGTGCCAGACTTAGAAGAAGAAGAGATTTGATTTATACCCAATATTTAAAAAACTGGAGGGAGGTTACAATCCCCCTAAACAAGAGTGTTGACTGGGTGAGTTGCTGCCACCACTGAGGTGGTAAAGCTGCTGGGCAGGTGCAGTACTGCTGAGGGGGCTGGGCAAGTCACCACTGCCAAGGTGGTGAAGCTGTCATGTGGGCAGGTGGAGGGCTGAACACTCCTTCATTGGCCTGCTGCTTGAGGGGGAGAGGAGCAAGAGTTGTAGCAGCTGTCCAATGATGGTGCCAGACTTAGAAGAAGAAGAGATTTGATTTATACCCCAACCTTCACTCGGAGTCTCAGAGCAGCTTACAAACTCCTTCCCCTCCCCACAACAGACACCCTGTGAGGTAGGTGGGGCTGAGAGAGCTCTTTCAAGAATTGCTCATGAGAGAATAGCTCTGAAAGAACTTGTGACTGACCCAAGTTCACACCAGCAGCTGCATGTGGAGGAGTGGGGAATCAAACCTGGTTCTCCCAGATTTGAGTCCACACTCTTAACCACTACACCAAACTTAGGGCCACCCCCAACCATCATCATTGCCAGTGCAGCTCCAGGTGGCAAGGTTGACGGCATACTGTGATGTATAGCAAGCAAGATGACAGCCAAGGTAAAGGTAAAGGTAGTCTATTAGATCATCTTGATCTGTGGTGACAGATGGAGTGTCATGTGACAAGTCACCAGAGCATAGGTTGCATCATCCTGACTACTGTCAACATGAGTCAGCACTTCAATCTGATTGGTGCTGAGATGTATATATTCAGTGCAGTCTGTGTGTTCTTCATCACTCTTGTGAATTGGATTATATGCGAAGCACTTTGTCAGTTTGCCTGGAGAATTGGATACTGCAAGTGCTATATGGACTGTATGTATATGTTGCTATAAATAAACCACTGTAAATAGTTCAGCACTAGCCAACTCTGGATTGAGTCATTATTTGCACTTCCAATACGCTGACAAAGGTGTCAGGACCCACAGTCAAAAAGAAGAGTACACTTTATTGTTAGCACTATGGTAGCATAAACACAGGCACTGTTAGGAATGACTACATCATAGAAAGCTGAGTGAGATATAGGGTATTCGAAAGCACCCCCCCACACACACACCTATGGGCCAATCGGCCTGACTCCCGCGGGTGGGAAAGAGGACCAGAGCAGTTATAGCTGAGGCTGGGAAACAAAACCAATCTCACGGGTAATTGATGGGAAGACACTACACAGGCTGGCTACAAGGTCAGTGATAACGGAAGAGAAGAGACAGGAATGCGGCAGCAACTGGCACACAGGCCCATAAACAATATGGCAGCATAGCTGACACAAGGTCACCATGGCTGGGCTCCAGGCAGCCTCCCCTGTCACTGAAGTGGCTGGTGTGGATCCCAGATGCTCTGCTGTCACTGGTATGGTCAACATGGTTCTCCTTACCACTTGCCTCTGAGAAGGTTTTCATTGGAGGATCTGGCTGGGACCCAGCCTCAGAGCAGTCCCAAGAAGATGCCAGCTTTGTGGTGAAGTGAGGGGAGAAGGAGGGGAAAGACTGACAGAGAAGGCTTGGGAGATGGGGGGGGGTGATTGAGAGAGGAGATTTGGAGCAGAAAGAGAGAGGGAGAAATTGACAGAGAGGAGCTGGGGGAGAAAGAGATAAAGGGGAGTTTGACAGAGAAAAGGTAGAGGAGAAAGAGAGAGGGAGAATAGTGACAGAGAAGGGTGAGAGGGAAGGAAGTAAAAGTGGGGGCATGGGATGCTCCCTCCTCGCAAGTTACTTGTGGGTTCCTGCTTGTTTTTGGTCAAAAGTCAGCTCAAGTACTATGGATGCAAAGAGTTGTAGCTCAACAAGTGGTCCTGCTTGAGATCGCCAGCCCTTCTCCTGCTGCTGCACTTCTAACCATCATGCTGCTCTGCCCTGAGCAGAGGCTGAGAATGTTCTTTCCTTTCTCCTTCTCTGAAAGAATAATGTGCCATTGAGTCACAACTGACGCATGGCGACCCCATCCATGGCTTGTTCAAGACAAGAGATGAGCAGAGGTGGTTTGCCATAGCCTTCCTTTGCATAGCAACCACAGTCTACCTTGGTGGTCTTCTATTCAAGTACTGACCATGGCTGACCCTGCTTAGCTTCCTGACTCTGACAAGTGCAGCCTATGCTGGACTATTCAGGCTGTATCTTTAAAAACAGTATGGCAAGCTACACATCCACCACGGGGTTTCCTGAATGCTTGCATCTTGAGAATGAGGAGGGGGGGGGAAACAGCAGTTATGTTCTCCAGATCCTGGAAAGGATGGGGGTAGTGACAAGGGTGAAGGTGGGATCAAAGCAACACTGAAGCTAAATGCAATTGTGTTTCCCCTAAAACTGCTGCCCAAAGCCGCTCTCTCACCTTGCCCCACTGTAGACATGACAATAATTGCAACAAACTTCAAATCCATTTACTGATATTGTGGGCAGAACTGAGTACAAGTATTTGAGTACATACTAAAATTGGTAACATGTCAGCGTAATGTCAGTAAAATTGGTAATGTGTCAGTGAAAAAAAAATCCTCATTATATTATAATGAATTTTAAAAATAAAGTGAGGAGTTAATCCAATATCTGAGGCAGTTCCGATGTCTTCCTTTATAAAACAGTTTAACTGATACTAAAATAGTGAACATGTTCCTGTTGGGGGAAAACAGCCTACGAGGGCACTAATGAATGGAGTCTTGCCAATTTCTACCAGACATTATAATGGTTAGAGAACGCTAGGCCCTGATTGCAAAAAATATTTTGCTCTTGGGGAATTTCAGTGTAGTAAAATTGTATTGTACTGCAGAACAATGAGTGCAGCATCTATTCATTTTGCATATTTTAATACTGAGTACATTAAAAGGAAACATTTTTAAATGATTATGTTCTGGCTGTAGGTTAAATAGAGCAAGAAAAGATACTGTGGATCAACAGAAATGGAGCTGCCAACCCAAAAAAGGCAAGTGCTATATGAAATCCTGCTGTGGAAAGATTGTAGGGTGTTCAGAGGGATTGACACTTTTTGACAAATAATGTACTGAAGAACTGGATGCAAAATATTAGGAAAAGGTGCATTATACACCCCATCCCTTGAACAAAGGGACCATGACAGTTACACATGGCTGTGACCACTGATCCCCAGTGGAGATAAAAGTGGTTGCTAGAAGGAAGAGATAGCAGAAACTTAGGTATGCTACTGAGGAGATATGAGAAAATCTTACAGCTGAGAGATCTCTACTGCTCACTGGACCTGACCCTGCCTGGTTCCTTAAAAATACCTGTAGAGCCTAGTGTCTGTCTCTGCCTTATGGATACAGCACCATCTACATGCAGTTCAGTTTGTGAGAGCCCTGGAAGGCCCTGAGTGTTAGAAATGCCAGTTTGCATCTCTTCACTTTGGCTGCATGTGGCAAGGCAAGTCTCTTTTGTCATAAGATTGTTTGTTTGCTTTTCTTGCCTTGGGTAGGGTTTCTACCAGGGATGCTTGATAGACACAACAACAAAGCCAGCCCTTTCTTTCTATCTCTGGGGTCAGGAAAGCCAAGGAAAGCTGGGTTAAGCCAGGGTAACTCACAGAATCGAGGAAGCTAGTTTCTGATATTCTTATTGATTTAGAATTTGATAGTGGGTTCTGACTGCTGTAAAGTATAAGCATTCCCAGCAGGCAAGAGTCATGTGAGGTCATGTCCAGTGAAGGCCACACAGCTTTCCTTGACTTTCCTGACCCCAGAGATAGAAAGAAAGGGCTGGTTTTGTTGTATTTGTCAGATGTATGTCAAATGCTTATCACAGACGTGATTGACAGTTACATTAGCTTCAATAGGTGAAAGAGGGTACTTAATGTCTGATTTTAGTCTTGTTCTTTGGTTCCTGGGAGCAGAACAGAACCAAAGTTTCAACTATAGAAGCTAATTACTATAGAAATTAAAGTATTATAGATGTACTAGAGGTTTTGCAGAGTTTTAGCAGAGGTAAAGGTAAAGGTTCCCTTGCTCGAAAGCCAGTCGAATCCGACTCTAGAGTTGCGGTTCTCATCTCCGTTTCAAAGCCGAAGAGCCAGCACTGTCCGAAGACGTTTCCGTGGTCATGTGGCCGGCATGACTAAACACCAAGGCGCACGGAACGCTATTACCTTCCCACCGAAGTGGTACCTATTTATCTACTTGCAATTTCTTGCTTTCGAACTGCTAGGTTGGCAGGAGCTGGAACTAGAGACGGGAGCTCACTCTGTCATGCGGCACACTCGCTTTAGCGGGAGATTTCGGCATGGTCTTAGCAGAGTTAGCGGGTGTTCCGCCAGTTTTTCCCATAGCTTAAGGTATTTTTTTATACAGATGTAACACGTTAGGGTCACCTGAGGTGGGGGGAGAGACGGAGCGAGAGACTCAGACAACCGCCATTGACCATGTGTCAACGTAGTAACGTAGTAAATGTCACTTATTGATGAATATGACTTATTGATGAATTCTGACAGGCAGAATCCAATGGATGAGGGATACAATCACTGAGAATTTCATCCCAGTTGGATGGAGGTAAAGATGTTACAGGTGGAAATGTATGTTGCTTTTAATTACCTATGAAACTGGGGATCTTTGTCCTAGTTGCCTGGAATTTGGCAGGGAGGCGCCCTTGGGAGAAAATTGCATCCTAACGGTATAGCAAACAACAACAACAAAAAGCCTGCAGCCTGTTTACATCTTCCATTTAATTGTGTTTCCTATTGAAAGCAATGGAAAACTGAAAATGAATAAATGTAACAAGTGAAACAAAAAGGATTTTAAAAAAGAAAATGAGGTGAAATGAAAACATAACACACCCTTCGTTTCCATCGGACTTTCAATTATTGCTTCTCCCATCTGTTCTCAATTCAGTTCAACCGATCAGCCCCACCAAGTCAACAATACTCACCAGACCTAGGATGAAGGCTAAAAATAGTTCTGCATCCCAGCAGCTTTTTGATAGCAACCTGTTCCGGATTTCTGGATATTACTGCAAGGCAAACATAGCAGGCACCATTGTGATTGACATCATTATCAGAACACATACCACTTCTTTTTTAAAGTGAGCAAGCTTGGTATGTCTAGAATTTCTGCCAAGGAGGGCGCAGTAAGAGCACAGTATTCATAGTGATCAGATCTAGGGCTGGATCTTTGGCTTTGTGGATCCTGAGTCTTTGGCTTGGTGGGCTTCCAAAAATATCCAGTAGAGGAATATGTACACAAGGTGGGGGGGGGGGACTTGGTAATAATTAATGTGACATTAGATGATTCCTGGAATGGGTTAAAATTTGGACTCCACTGGGGACTCCATCCCCAATCAACACGTTTTCCTGCAAACCTTGTGTACCTTTCCTGCTATGTAGTCACATGTATAGTTTAGCATTGCTGAAGACAGAGGGATGGAAGGTGATTCACGGTATAATCTTAGCAAAATTATTCCTTTCAAAATCCATTGAAGTCAATGGGTTTAGAAGAGTGTAATTCTGCTTAGGATTGCACTTTTTAGGTCCAAAAGAGTCCTAACCAAATCAAGTGCCAATATGGCTTGCTTTACTGAATTTTAAATTGTGTGCAAACAAAATATTAACCAAATTATGATTTCTACATATAAACATGCCATCTTGGCAACCCTAGCAAAGAACCTTCAAGGCAAGTGAGAAACTGATTTGGTTTGCCATTGCTTTCCTTTGCAGAATCCGGCCCCACAGGAGGCAGCCAACGGCATGCCTCCTGGGGGCTGCCTTTGCCTCCTCGTGAGGAGGAATGGAGGAAGGGCTGTGGTGCAGCCTCAGCTCCTAAAGGGGGAGTGGAGCCAGCGCAGTCCTTTAAGGCTGGCTCTGCTCTACCCCTGGCAGTTGCTCGCCTCGTGCTCAGCCCACCCACCCGCCCTGTATGTAGTGTAAGCACAGGTTGGTTGCCCCATTTAACGGGGGGCCGGGTAGGAATTTTTTGTCCCCTTCTCTGATTGGCTATTGAGAAGGGGTCTTTTTCGCCTACCCTGCACTACTGCCAGTGGATTGAGGAATTGGTTTGGGATGGTGCCTTGGGTTAGTCCGTCACTTTATTAGGGCAGAATTAGGTTTAAATAAAGTTCAGCGGTTACGTAAGCACCAGTTAATAACTCCTGGGGGGGGTAGAGGGGTCTGCGGGATCAACCCTGCAGCCGTGCGGCCGGGGATGAGACTTGCAGACTGCCTATGGAGATGGCCATGACGGAGACTCAGTGCTGGCCGTGCGGTGGTGTTTGAGGGCTCCTGAAGGCGCATCCCAATCATTGGCTTGGCTGGGTTTGCAAGTGACTTACAGTTGGCTTCAACCCGGGGCCTTGGTGTCTTGCCTTTTATACGGTTAAGGATGGGGTCAAAGCGACACCAGGCCTTGCCATGCCACTGTTTTCATGTTTGCCCTTGCCGTTACTTTAATATGTTAATAAAGTGGCCTTATTTTAGCCAACCTTCGTTGTCTGACTCTTTCTTCCGTCTGAGGGGGCAATGTTCCTTGGTGGTCTTCCATTCAAACATCAACCCTGCTTAGCTTCTGGGATCTGATGAGATCAGTCTATACCATGTCACATTCCCTCCCTTTTGCTATTTTTAATAGTCTCAAACTTACCTAACTATGTAGTGACAAACCTCTTCTCATTTCCATTTGGTAACAGTCTCTGTGTGTTTGGCATTATCAATGTGAATTATTTTCCCCCCAATAAAGGTTTCCAAGTAGTTTCTGCTCTGATGACTGCTCCTTCATAGAAACGCAGCAATATCAAAACACCAGCATCTGAAAGTTCTGTGCTTCACAGGATACCTGGAGTCAAAAACAGTAAAGAAAGATTGCCTTGTATTCACCTCTGTGATTGAATATGATATTCTGGCTCTGAGTCTTTAACAGGTGAACAATGTTAAATTTTTGACAGGATAGTTTACCTCAAAGGCCCAGTGGGGCATATTTCTCTCAGTCTCCTAAAGGTGCTTAGGAAATTTGGATCATGCGATACAATTAATCATTCTCTATCTCCTCTCTTGTCTTACATTAATAAATTTCTCTTTTTCAGCCTTTGCTTAAATGTGGTATAGCATTATATACTATTTTAAACGGTCTTTTAAGTGGATGTGCAAATCCTGATTATGTTGGAATCTGGTCTTTGTTCACCATGTTTAGGAGCAAAACCAAGGTTACATTTGAGGGTCACAGTGGTTTTCCCCTGTGTTGTCCTATCCCCTTGTGCCCCCATTGGCAGGGCTTGAAGCAGCTTCAGAACCGAGAAAGGAGGGGGTTGTTTTTCTGGGTTATTTCCACCTTGCTGCCACCACCTCTTCTCTCCAGCCTGCTCCTCTGCAGCCTAGAGAGTTGTTGGATTTCGTAATGTCACTCCTCACTGACCTGCACCTGAGCCTTTTTTAGACAAAACATACCACTCGCCACTGGGTCTGTCTCTTCCTGAGATGTTGAGTGTCAAACTTGGGGCCTTGTTTGCCATGGGATCCTGTGTTCTGTCTTCTTTTTCCTGTAACTATTCTGTATCTAGGCTATTGGGGGGCAGTTGGTGAGTGTGTGGATGTGTGTGTGTGAACCTGCTTCACTTAGCACTGTATAACTGTTTTCTTAAGGGGCCTCCTGTATGGGAAGAATGCAGATGTCCTTGAACTCCTGTCTCTGCTAGCTGGCCATTGTAGATAATGAAACTGTTCACAGGTGGTGGTGGAAAGGAGTGCATGCTAGTTTAGGTGGGATGCGTGAATAGATTGATTGGACAGATCACGGGGAGGTTGTTTTACCAACATTGGTCCTTTCCATGCTAGACCTTAAATCCTGTTTCAACCCTGTCCCCGAGCTTATATTCTACACTACACGCAAGTTCACTCCTGTAATTATCTTGGGGTATTTTTACATTCTACACTACACTTGAGTTCACCCCTGTAATTATCTTGGGGCATTTTTTGTTTCCACATAACATTGAGGTCACCCCAGTTTTGCCCCACACTTGTCCCGGGATAAATGGCCCTAGGGAGAGGCCCCACACAGCGAATCCCCACAGGACCCACAGGCAGCTGGCACTGCAACCCCAACCAGCACCCCAGGCCACCACCTGCTCCAGCCTAGCCGAAAGAAGCACTGGAGGCTATGTTTGATGGGATCCCGGAGAAGCTCGCACTCTTTACACTGCAGGTGCAGAAGTTCCTGAGAGAGTGGGGCCACACCTTCGCATCGGATGAGCACTGCATGGACTACTTGGGATCGTGGTTGCAGGATAGGGCAGCAGACTGCTTTGTAGGACTGTACAATGTGGGGGGCCCATTGTTCAGGGACATGGGCACCTTTATGCGGGCCCTCAGTTGACATTATGAAGACCCTTTGGAGCCGGAGCAAGCCAGGACCCACCTTCAGGGTCTGAAGCAGGGCAGCTGGTCCATCCGGGAGTTCTCAGATGATATTCTAGGTTCAGAATGGACAAAAGAATTCTATACTCAATAAGTAATTAAACTGTGGAATTCACTGCTGGCAGACATATTGATGGCCATGAGCACAGATGGCTTTAAATGTGTGTTAGACAGATTCATGGAGGATACATCTGTCAATAGCTGTTAGCTGTAGTGACTAAAGGGAACCTCCATATTCAGAGGTAGTAATTTCCTGAATACAAGTGATGTGAGACAACATTGGGGGAAGGCTTTGTTTGCCGGCCCTCTAGGGCAGCTGGTTGGCCACTATGTGAACTGTACTGGCCTCGATGGACCACTAGTCCGATCCAGCAGGACTCTTCTTATATTCTTAAGAAATACAGAACGTGGTGCAATCTTAGTTGGATAAGCCAGTGTTGGTGCAAAACAAGTATCAAGGTGCATCACGGCCACTGGGATACAGAAGCTCCCTCTCCCATGAAAAAGCTACTCCTCCTTTGTCAGTTATGTTCAGGTTCTGGTTGTGAAATTGTGTCAGATTCTTTTCTCATGACTTCTATTGACTCTGATATAATTCTGACTAAGATCTCACTGTCTACAATGTTACAATACATCATGATTTTCCACCTGAAAGAAAAGAGAAATATCAGGTGTCTGTTACTGCACAATGCCACACAGTGGAAACTCAGCCTGGGTAATCAGGAACATTATTTAATGCTCTTTACAGCCCCACTCCCTGACAGGTCTCTTTGGTATTATCTCAAACAATGTTTCACATTCTTGAAAAGGATAAAGAGAGAGAGGAAGATGGAGGTGCTGATGAGGGGATTATGTGGGAGGAGAGGCAACTGGCTGCTTTCACACAATCAGATATGAGCAAAATACAAGCTGTACAAAATCTGCCCGCACCTTGTTATAAGGATAATGCACAATAAGCACCAAATGTGATTAATTATCTGAATAACCTTGTCTCCAAAACTGACACAACTACAATTCAGTATCTGGGGACTATGTTGCGTACTACGAATGAAAGGAACTGCACATTTAACATATTGGCGTATTGAACAAAAAGGTTTGGTGGCAATTCACACATTTCATGCCAAAGGAAGTATGTGGTTGACTCTGGCTGTTTCTTTTCATTTGCGGATTTCACACAATGAAAAAAGGACCTAGGTATTGTTAGCAATGGGCATACGCTTGGGCAGTAGAACGTGCTATCAAAGGTTCATTGAAACCATTGCAAAAGATGGTCGTGTTGAGAACAAAGAGAGCTTGTCATTGCTAAGCAGCGCTTCTAGTAGAGTTTAGAGAAATATTGCCATGGGATTATATTCTCTGAGAATTGCTGTGTGCACTTTTGTGCAATGAACAAACAAACAAAGAGACATTCCCATTGTTTAGGCCCTGCCACTGTAATACCCTGTGCACATCACAATTATGTTTCTTCCTTTAAATTCTTGGAATGCAATCAGAGGAGAAGCGGGCAAAGCTGGACACCTCAATGCCACTTGCTTAAAAACATTAAGGGAAAATCATTTATTTCTAGCTGGCATGGTACCATGGGAGAATCAGCACTAGTTCCATTGTTTTCTTCCTCTGGGAAAAGGGCCTTTTCACAGCTATATCTTCTCCATGTCGTTTTGACCAGAATAGTCGGTACTAAAAAAATGGGATGATGTATCATCTTGCACCAGTGCTACAAGTAGGGAGGATGCAGCTGGTATTAGAACTACAAATGGAGAATTATTATTAAAATGTACAGACTGGGGGGACACAAGACTCAGTGAGAGAGCTAAATGGGAATCCAAGTAGGAATTAAGGCAACAATGCTAAGGACATCCTGGGCAAAAACTATGTGCAGTAGGACTAGGCTGAATGAGAACCTGAATAGGAATACTATAGGAACACCCCAAGATCAAAAAGTAAGCATGAGTTGGAATAATGATAATAGTGAGCAACAAATAGGAACAAAACATTTGTATTTCCTGGAGTTGGATGGAAGCAGGGAGGACAAATAGGAAGAGATGAAGACGAAGTAACACGCCGAGACAGCTGCCTCGCCTGAGAAGAACCACGCCAGAGAAGAACCACGAGAGAAGCGTGCTGAAGGAGCTAAGGAAGCCGGAAGCCGGAGACCAGAAGGGAGAGCCGCCACCACCGGGGTGCTAGGTAGGCTGACCCAACCCCTGAGAATGTGCCCATAGTTAGGGAACTACAAAGTGACTAGCGCTACAAATTGTAAAACCGCCCAGAGACCCCCATGGGGGGGGGGGTTAGGGCGGTATATAAGTCGAATGTTAAATAAATAAATAAATAAATATTTCCTGGAGTTGGATGGAAGCAGGGAGATTCAAAAGTCATCTCTGGATTCTTGGCTGTGGACAGTAGAGATAGTCTTAAGCCCTTGGATAGAGGAAAGTGCAACTAAGGGAATGTCCAGTCTAGAAAACTTTCCAAATAAGGAGAGGAAGAGGCTGAAAGGTGTCAATTCCCAAGGAACAGATTTCATTACATTAAAGCTTTTTATTCTGCAATTCGTCTTGAGTTTCAGAGAGAAAGGTGGGCTATGAATAAAGTAAATAAATCACCGGGATTTGTTTTCTTGTTTTTTTCTTTATTTTTATCCAAAATTTATTGAGTCAAATGGGTGAGGCTACAGGGACTGTGCACCTTTCCTCCTCAAGAGCTGTGCAGTCGCAGTCCATGTTTCTCACATCCCCTGATCTACACTCCTGAGCCACCGACCGTGCACGTAGCCCCACCCATCTGAGACCACCAGCTGCTGAAATCTAATGCTGCTTTTGCCTGAAGGAGCATCCTTTTGTCAAACTGGCCTTCCCGCCAGTGGGCTGGCACAAGACAATTGAGCAGCCAACACAGAGAACCACTGTCTGAGTGTGACTGAACACAGTGGTGATTTTGTAGCAACCTGGACATTTCACATCCACAAAGTGAGAGTTAGGACTCTGAACCAAATGCTTCTTCTTATGCTTCCTCTTCTCCTCAGGGGAGGGATTAGTGCTGCCAGCCTCCAGGTGGGACCTGGAAATCTCCCGCATTTACAACTGAACTCCAGTTGACAGAGATCAGCTCCCCTGGAGAAAATGGCTGCTTTGAATGGTGGATTCTATGGCCTTGTACCATGCTGAGGCCCCTCCCCCCAAACTCCACCTTCTTCCTGATCCACCCCAAAGCCTCCAGGTATTTTCCAACCCTAGTATGGATGCAGACCTGGCAACCCTAGGAGGGATGCAGGAGATCTTTGCCTGAGGCATGTTTGTGTGGAGGCAGCTACAGCCAAAAAGGAGCCATACTGGAAAGAGAGGGCACTCGCTGGGATTTCTTTTGTTAAGAAAAACTAAGGTAAGCTAACAGAGCACTGTGCCCCAAAGCTTCTTGACTGAGTCAAAATGTTCAGAAAAGCCCAGGAGACATTTACAGACCAGATTTGCAGAAAGTGACTATGGAAAGCTACTTATTTAAGAATTATGACCATAGTATGGAGAGCACCGCATACACAATGGGGCTTCTTACTTTTGTCACTGTGTCACTTTCATCCTCAAATGGGAGCCACTTAGCTTAGGATTTAAAAGTGGCATGCCAGGTGGTTCAAAAGGTTGCTCATAAAAAAAACAAAACAGAAGTTTTATGGAATACCCAGAACTTTCCACATGGGTTGCATTTATGTAGATTAGTAACAGGTATTTATAAAATATCTCCCAGCACTTATTTACATCTTGTTAGGGCACTTTGAATGAGCAGCCACTACAAACACATTTGCTTCACATTTAATGGTGTGTGTTATATTAGAAGTAGCTGACTGAACATATTTAGGACATTTAGAGTAGAAAATACAGCAGTTAATATTGCATGAATACTTTTTTAGCTATTAGGGTATATGCATTGTGGCAGTTGTATGGCATAAACAGTATGAAATTATTTGTAAGATGTGTACACATGACTGGATGTTAACTTTAAAGAGAACCATTACAACGAGGCTTTATGATAATCTAAAATTTGTACTTCAGATATTAATGGTCTTCTGCCATTATCATATCTGTAGAATGGAAGCTTGCAGAAGATAGGATTGTGCTGATGAAGTGTTGCATCTAATCAAGATTTAAAACTGACAACAGACCAGCATGAATGTAAATAGTCACAAAGAAAGGCTTTAGTTTAGAGTGTTGTACTGGAATTTCAGCAGACTCCCAAGTGTATTCTGGTATTAGGGTAGGGATTAGCAGCCCCATTTTAGGGAGGTTTGCTCAGAAGCAAATCCCACATTATTCCATGGGGCTTACTTCCAGGTAAAGGAGAGCAGCAATGTGGGCAAAGATACAGAAGTCCAGTCAGAAACCAAATCCTGCCATCTTAAATATCTACCTTATGCAGAGTTAATTGTACAAATCACTGGAATATTCTCATGTATTCTAATAAATATATTCAATGCCTATTTATTCCCTACCAGACAGAGTACTGTATGAGCATAAATACTCTGTCCTTTGATGATATGGTAGATAAAAAGAGGGACAGGGGCGCAAAGACATGGCCAAATCAGGGCATACTGAAGTATAAGAACATAAGAGACGCCAATGTTGGATCAGGCCCATCCAGTCCAACACTCTGTATCACACAGTGGCCAGAAACACCAGTGCCATCAGGAGGTCCACCAGTGGGGCCAGGACATTAGAAGCCCTCCCACTGTTGACCCCCCCAAGCACCAAGAAGACAGAGCATCACTTGCCCCAGAGTCCCTATCTATACCTTGTGGCTAATAGCTACTGATGGACCTCTGCTTCCATCTTCTCTGTGTTGTATTTGTAATGTGTACTAGTTTTTAGTAAGACTTTAGATGGCCATTGTTATGATCATGGCTCATAAAGTGACATTCTTAATCAGTGACAGTAGTGCTGGGGGAAAGCATCACCTTACTGCCAGTATGGCGAAGGAGGGATTGATTGGTATTGTTGAGTTTGTATTGATGTGGTCCTTTGAGAGGTTTGGCTAATAAAGGAGCTGAGGGAAACCTCTGATTCGCACAGCTTTGCCTATGTCTGTACAATAACAACCTCCAAGGGGGAAAGAGCCTAAAATATGTGGTGTGAGTAAGCAGGAAACTTGTTCCAGTTAGCATATCTGAATTACAGGCAAGGAACAGGAGAGAAACCCCAGGGGACTTTTAAGAAAATTCTTTCAAAACAGAAAGGATATGGAGGAAAACCTGAATAATGTGGAGCACCCAGAGAATTCCTCTACCTTATTCTACTACACATCGGATGTTCAACACATCTGATTCTCAATGGCATGACTCAATAACATATGTTAAAGGAATGCATGAAACTAACCAGCTTTATGTTGATCCATAACATGTGTAATGATGAAATATATACACATGTTTATGCAAATTCATAACTGCCGATGCTCATGGTAAATATTTGTTAACATATACTGGTGTGGACATATTTTTGCCATTCAGATAAGGACAGAGGAGTAAAAGCAGTGGATCATAGGGGAAGATATGAAAAAGTGACAATGTTACCCTGGCCAGTGCTAAGCTACTCTGGTCTCAGTGCCATGAGCAGAAATTACTGTCAACTAGTATGCCTCCAATTAGAAATTTGCTGTTTTCAAATCAAAGCAGGGATTCTCACTTAACAGTAGGCTGAATGGTGGCAGTTAAATGCTGTTATTCATGGCTTCTGCAACTAGTTTCATGGCATATTTTTGGTACATAAAAGTGTAACAAGATAAAATGGAACTGTATTCCCCTCCTGAGATTTTATCAGGCATATAAAGCAAGGAGTCAGATTGGGAGGGAAGTTGTTGCCAGCTGAATGTCAGCAATCAGCTTTTGTTTGCTCTTCCCATATCCAGGGATAAAGTTTGGGCATGGCCCGTGGCATGAGTCACTGGGCACGAGCTGAAGGGGAAACGCTTGAGAGCTCTTGGCCCATGACTTGTGCCCTGTACCCTTTGACAAGATGGCCTATTAGATCTAGGACCAGCCCAAGATCTAGCTAATTAATTTTATTTGTTTTATTTAAATTGTATTTTTTCTTCTACTGATTTGATTTTGATTTTTTATTATTGTTGTAAGTCAGATTGGATCCCTTCAGAGAGGAAAGTAGGGAATACATTTTCTATTCACGGAAGCAAGTAAACTGGAAATTTTGCAAGTGAATTACAATTAATTCCTTTTTTATTAATAATTACAGCAGTTCTAAATAAAGAATAACAAAGTATACAGAACCCACCCCCTGTATAGTTAATGGGGTAGCTTTGACCTAAAGATCTACTCTGTTTTTATGCAATTTTTCTACACTGGAAGAACGCACAGAATATATACCCTAAAAATGATTTACTCAATGTGTGTCTGCTCTCTTAAACCCTATTTACCCTTTAATCCCATTGCCACAGGCCAAAAAAAAAAATCTCATCAAGGAACCACAATCAGCATTCAGGCTGGATCACCAGCATCTCATATTTCTGTGATGCGGATACTGTGATAGACTGTTGTAAACAGAATGGTTCATTCAGGAAGGTGACATTGCATACTGCGGTTACAGCAGTGTCACAGCTACATTGCACAACTGACACATGTCATTAGTCCTCAGGCAGGTCTTACCTTGGAAATAGATCACCGTCACCACAGGACAGTTCTTTAGAGACAGATGTTCAGGTAACTTGGGGTGCAATCAAGAACATATTAGTTTCTTATAGGCCTAGAGCGACTCTATTTCCTTCAGGGACTTCTTCCTGCCAGCTATCAGAACACACTGTACACAGAGCAGCACATTAGTGGAGCAATTAAGAGTTTCTCCAGATTGCACAGACTCAGTTCTTTATTTGATATCTGAAGCAAGATAATCATTAAGGTGGAAAAAAACCCTCCATAGTATTGCAATGCAGCACAAAAAGGGTAAAAGACAAATAATAACTGTATATGATATATAGATTCTTTTGAAAGAATGAGAAACAGAGGATCTGTAAAGCTTATATGTAGGAGCTCACTTTTTAAAGTCCATTTGCTAGTGGATTTAGTGCATAGACAGTTGTAGGTACAATATTTTAAAAAACCCTTCTGACAGAGAGAGATGCTAGAAGGCAAGATGTTAAAACACTGTATATCTTATAGGACACAGGATAAACTGCAGTCTAGAATGGTTTAATTTAAATTGAACACCCATCTCAGCACAGGAGTACAAATAATATTACTTTTGTAGGAAGCCCTCCTGTCTATACAATTTTTTTAACCAGTGAAAAGAAAGTCAGCAGCCTGAGAGCAAAATCTTCAGGTGAATCTGAAACTCTCATGCGACGGTGTCAATTTAAAATGTACTTAGGGCTTTACTTGTCAAAAGAAGCCCCTGTATCCAAATCTGCTTTTTCTTAGTCTTCAGAGGGGGCTATCAAAGAATCAGAGGGGGGGAGGGGGGAGGCATGGGATACAGAGCATCCTTCCTTTCTTCTCTACTGCAATCCCTTTGAAGTGTAGATTCCTACTCTCAGGGGCGTTCCTTCCTTCCAGTTTGGCGCCTCTCTCACACACATTGCCAGACTCTCCATCTTGGCACCGTGAGAGCAGGACACATGTCTTGCATCTCCGGACATCCAGTGAGTTAAGATTAGATATGCCGTCTCTCATCTTTCCTATCTAGTGTATGGGTTTCTTATAATAAATTCCTTATTAGTTTGACATCTCAAGAAGGCTCCTTGTATCTTTTGTTTCAGGCTTGCACAGACACAGCCTCAGCTGACTACATGCCTTGTGCTGTGCTCACAGCCTAGTATACTCTGCTGATATACAGGGACATGATGGAAAAATGTCCCAGCAATATGTTAGCCTTCTCGCACATACATTCCAAATAAGTAAAGTTATGCAAGTAGGATTGGGTCTCATGCTTTCCTGAACCAATGTCTGAGTTGGTTCCATAGATAGCACCAAAATTCTCTCCAGAATTTCAGTTCCAGATTACTTGGGCTATCTTGGTAGAGAATAAAGGAATACACAGAGAATCCACATGGGATTGAAATTAGGAATAAGAGGCTAAAGGGGAATCTTGCAAAGCATGCAGGTTAGTGGAATCAGCAGGACTGGATAAGGCAGTGTAATTCCAGGCAACAAGAGTACAAGTGAGGCACCTCTTTTAATTGGAGGAGTAGGGTGGGTGGAGTGTGACTAATATCCCAGCAACAATGAAGGAGGCCTGGGTGGCCAGATAAAAATACGGGGCGGGGGGGATCAGGGATCTTGGAAGCTTTTTAGACATGAACGTACTTGGGAGGGAAATAGAAGCACATTTTGGGGAAATGATTCATTTACTGGCTATAGTGCAAGTATAAAGGAGATAGAGGTGGAGGCTAGGTGAATGTCTAGATTATACAAAAAGGGAGAGTGATTTTTTAGGCCAAGGAGTTATCCTGGAAGGATACTTAAGGTGGCTAGCTCCAAATATGGGCATTGTTTCTGAGTAAGATGATAAATGTGCCAATGCACAGTTCTTTTGTGGCAAAAGGCACACTGATGTAATGACTAGAGGTTTCTAACTATGGTCTCATTACCTCTGTTTTTTTGGGGAAGCCACTATAGTTTTTCCAGGCTCCATCAGGATGTTGCTTATTCACTCTCAGCAAAAGGGAGCTGGGTTTAGCATGGTTCCTTTCTTCCCCTTCAATAACTGCTTTTTGCTCTCTGACCCAGATTCGCTGCCCAACAGAGGAGACGGGTGAGAGGACCAGAACGAGAGGTTAGTGTAACAACTATCAAGTGCAAACATGTGGAAAATATCATAAGCAAATATCTCAATATCCCAAACAAGCCTTTCCTTGACACTGGTTCTTTAACCTGAGATTTGAATCAATAGTGCCTTATCTGTTTCAATTTCCTCCTTAGTCAGAGTGGTTAAGAGGAAAAGAAATGGAATAAAAACAGTACACCCAATTAAATATATTTATGTCAACATTTAGCCATATCTGATTAACCCCGGTCACTGGAATGTCATCCTACAGTTGATAGGGAGGTCCTGAGTATGTCTCTCACTGCTGTGTCCTTAATATTTGGATTTGGCACACCTACAAAAACAGCTTTGCTTTATATTGCAAGCTTCTTTTGACAGAAAAAAAGTTGCTAATATCTGTGCATGGGACATGTAGCAAGATGTACAGGAGCTCATAAAAATGTGGTCCTGGCTCTCTTTAGCTCTAAATGATATGGTTCTTGAATTAGCTACTGTCTGATTTCAGTCGTTTTCTATTATGTGAGGTCAGACAAGGGAAATGGTTTGTTAAATTGGAAAGAAATATGAAAGGATATAGCAGATAAGTGCAAACAGGGATGGGGAAGATTTATTGAATAACATGTTATTTTGATAAATGATAACATTTATTTGCAATTTGAGGATGTGACCCATGCGACACTCATTAGCTCAGCTAGTGTAGAACAGATTAGTTTTGTATATTTATTATTTGCCTGACTCTATTAGTGATAGAATGTTGTATTTCATTTGATTTTATTCCACTCTACTCATTTACCTATACATTTTTTAAGTAACCCCAAAGCTTGATTTATTTCTGAGGGCAGTTTGCCTTTGAGCTTTAATTTATTCATGTTTGCTTCTTTATAAATAGGGATGTGTAGCTTTCCCCCTGTTTCATTTCTTCATTGTTCCTAATTTTTCACTCCACCTTAATTGCACTTTAAGTAGGAGGCTTTCTAAAATTAATTCCAGAATTGGAGCACATAGAGCACATTTGCCATCTTTTCCATTCTTCAGTTAACTGATATCCTTCCTTTACTTTGTGTCCTGGCCCAGGCCCAGACACTCTCACTGAGGACAACCAGAGAGAGATGCCCACCCTGCTGGACCCTTCTCCAGTTATGCTGCTGTGGCCCCACCATCTTTGCAAAAGACTCACCTCTTGGGGACCCACAGCGCCAGCCCTGAGGGTGGGAATGGGGCTGGCAACCAGGTGACCAGAGGAGAGAGCTGGGCTGTGGGGGAGCAGCAGGGAAGCTGGGTTGTGTCTCTGCAAGGCATGCCAAAAACAGGAAGAATGAGAGAAGACACCAGAGAACTCAACTGACCTGGCACAGAGGTATCCAGTGATGGCATGGAAGCAGCAGCCGATGCCCAACTTAGCCCCACTGAACCTTGGTGCTCTGTGGGAGTGGCATGCAAGGGTGGACCAAGGCAGGGAAGGGATCTTCACCTCAGCCAATGGACTACCCAGAAACAGAGAGGGGTGGGTGGAGGAACCAATGGATGAAAGGGAGAAGGGTGGAAAGGAAGAGGGAGCAGAATAAAAGGGGAGAAGAGACCCTGGAGCTGGAGAGGAAAAGAGGATCTGTAAACTGCAAAAGGGGAACCAAGAGAGAGATGATTGGTAAGGTAGTAACAGCCAGGGAGCGCCAGTGGTGGTGAACTAACCTCGCAGCTCCCTTTCTGAGGCTTCAGCTGAACTTCTCCCCCCTCAGGATGATGGAGGACGAGAGTCCGTGGGAGGACAATGTCCAGCACAACACTTACATATGCATAAATAGTGACCAAAAAGCAATCTTGTACTTACTGCTTGGATCTAGATTAACTTCTGCCCATAGTATATGATCCCTCTCTCCACAGCAGCCCCTTCTTCCCCAGGAACACCATATTAGGGGACTTTGGGGACTATTGATGGAGGAAGCAGGAAAATAGCACCCTATAGGTCAAAGTCTTTGTACCTGCAGATAAATTAATCTGGATCTGGATCATGATATGTGTGACTGCATCAAAACACAAACTTACAGTGATCCAGGGTGCTGATGGCCTTAAAGTCTTAAATGGCTTGGGGACTGGGTCTTTAAAGAATGTGTGTTCCCCTGCATCAATTAAAATCCTTTTCTATCTCTCTTATTATCCAAGGAGGGGTGAGTGATAGGACCATCTTAGGTGTACCACCCCTAAGACGTAGCTGCGTGCCAAGACTTTCATACGCATAATTCCCGGGTGGGTTTTGTGCAGCACGGCGAGTATGCATCCATGCAGGGAGCTAGGGATGACTACCCAGCTGCCCCACAAGATGCAGCCTTTGTGGGTGGACAGTTCCTCCTGGTGGGAAGAGAAAGCTGCAAACACTGGGCCCACACTCCTTGTGGACCAGCCCCTCCCCATCCAGTCCCGAACACGGCAGAGGACGCGGTCCTTTCTGGTGTGTTTAGAGACTTCAGGCACCTGTACCGGCCTGTCGGGCAGGTCTTCCAGCAGCAAGATCTGATGCGTGGGGGCCAGGTCGCAGATGGGCAGCAGAAGGTGGCTGAGGGTGTTGGCGTGTCCCATCGCCTTGCCCGGTCTGTGCAGCAGGGTATACTGGTAGCCGGCGAGAAAGATAGACCACCACAGCACCCTGGGAGACAACATTTGGGCATCTGGTGGTCCAGGGCCAGGAGGCCCAGCAGCCATTTGTCATCCGTGAGGACCATGAAAGGGCGGATGTACAGGTAGTCATGGAACTTGCGCACCCCTGCCATGATCACCAGTGCCTCCTTGTCTATCTGAGCGTAGTTTCACTCCACTGCTGACAAGGTGTGTGAGTAATACACCACCGGGACCTTGCAGTCATCTGCCAGTCTGTGACCCAGGACCACCCCCACCTCATAGGGCGATGCATTGCAGGCGAGCACCACAGGAAGGGACTCATTAAATGGGTCAGGATCGCATTGGAAGTCAATAAGTCTTTCACAGCCTGGAACGCCGTGGCCTGTAGTGCTCCCCACTTCCACTGTGCATGTTTGTCCAAGAGATGGTGTAGGGGCTCGGCCACGGCTGCTTTGTGGAGAAGGAACGAGTGGTAGAAGTTGAGCAGGCCGAGGAAAGCCTGAAACTCTGGTTTCAAGGAGGGTGTAGGTGCATTGACGATGGCCATTATTTTTTTCCAGTGTGGGGTGGATTCTGTGGCCGTTGGAATCCCAGGAACGTGACGCTGGGAACCACGAGGAGACACTTTTCTCTTTTACTTTAAGGCCGGCTGCATTGAAGCGCTGTAGTATGGCTCTAAGACGGTGGAAGAAGGCTTCGGGAAATGGTGCCGCAATCAACATGTCACCGAAGAAGCGTTGTACTCCGGGGATTCCTTTCAGCAAACAGTCCATTAGGAATGGGGTGTGGTGCTGCTGGAGAGGTTGTGACTTGCTGACTTGGTGAAGATTCTATGGGTTATACTGAGTCCAACATTACCACTGGAAAAGCAAGTTAACGTTGCTGCCAAACAACTACAACAACAACTTTAGGCTGGAAGATGCCCTCCTGCCTTGACTTACCTGATCTGGCCATCTGGATCCATACAACAGTAACATTAGACTAGACTACTGTGATGCACTTTACATAGGTCTCCCCACAGTTCCAGCTGATGCAGAATGCTGCAGCTCACTCAGTTATTATCAATAGCAAGGTGTAACTGTTAACATGCCCATTAGCCCTGCTCTGCAGTCAAACATTGGCTGTCCATCAGTTACCGAGCTTAATTCAAGGTATTGGATATTATATACAAAGCTCTTCATGGCCTTGGACCTTCATATGTGTAGGACTACCTCTCCTCCTATACACTGCCATGACAGCTTTGCTCATCTGAGCAGGACCATTTATAGGTAAAAAGGTAAAGGTTCCCTTGCTCGAAAGCCAGTCGAACCCGACTCTAGGGTTGCGGTGCTCATCTCCGTTTCCAAGCCGAAGAGCCAGCGCTGTCCGAAGACGTTTTCGTGGTCATGTGGCCGGCATGACTAAACACCAAGGGGCACGGAATGCTGTTCCCTTCCCACCGAAGTGGTACCTATTTATCTACTTGCAGTTTCTTGCTTTCGAACTGCTAGGTTGGCAGGAGCTGGAACTAGAGACGGGAGCTCACTCCGTCATGCGGCACACCCGGGTCTCGAACTGCTGAACTACCGACCTTCCACAGCCTGCAGTTCAGCGTCTTAACCACTTGAGCCACCGCAGCTCCTCATTTATAGGTGCCACCAAGCAAATGGGAAAAGCAACAACTGCCTGTATAAGTGCATTCTCTATTCTCCTCCCCCCCTCCCATGAAACAGCTTGTCTGATGAGGTCAAGAAGGCTTCTGCTCTCATGGCATGTTGCATACTATGGAAAACTGAGTTATTCAGGAAGGCATTTCCCCCCCAAAGGTAATAGGGCTTTATAATAACTGAATGATTCCGGAAGAATGCTTTAATAATGGAAACAAGACTGTGAATTGTAATGCTATATTATCTGTGGTATATATTATCTTATTATGTAATATCTACATTGTTTGCTATCCCATGTTAATAATTATGCTTTGTTTCAGATTTGTTTCAGATTTTTACTTGGTTTTAATTTCTGCATTCTAATCCTATCCCAGTGCTTATTGGTTATCCGATCATATTGACTGCATTGGATTTCACTGTGCATTCTTCCCCGAGTCTCAGTGAGAAAGGCGGACTATAAATAATGTACATAAATAATCATCCCCACCCCCCAAAAAACTTCTGATCTGTGTGTTTTTAACAAAAAAAAAAAAAAAGCCCAGAAAGTTCTTATTGGGATTTGCTTTTGAAAGGTATTTGGGCTGGTACATTAGTAATGGTCATTAAAACAGAGGCGCAGATAAAGTTGCAGACGCTGACTTAAAGCAAAGAATTAATTGCATAAAACTTTCCCATTAGTGAGGAATTTAGACACTTGGAAACACACAGCCTTACATCCAAAATTTGGAAATTAAGACCAACCAGTGTATTCATTCAGGCAGACCTATTTCACAACCACAGGCTAGAACATAACAAAAAGTAAGATCTTAAGGAAGGTCATAAAAGCCAATGGTGTAAATGAATTTAAGAGACAACACGGCATTTTTATGGAGAAAAGGGACTGGAGAATTCTAAGGTGGTGACAGATCACTAATGGGGATGAAATAAAAATTAACCAGGACAGGTTTGCTGCAGCTGCAGGCATCTTACTGCATGTCCTTTTTCATCACAGTCTCATCTGAGGCTGACATACAAAGGTGGCACAGAATCTTTCAACAGATTATATGGTTTTAAAAAAATCAGAAATTAAACCGACCACTTTTCAAAACTGGGCAGAGGTCACTGTTGCCTTTTGAAATTCACCAGGTGTCAGCAGCACATACAAACAAATCTAAGTAGTGCAAATCAAGAAGCCATGAACAGATTTCCCTTATTTCTTCAAACCTCCAAAAATGCAGTTCTTCCAACAGATCATTAGAAATAGGCAAAGTGGAGTCATTAGGGTGAGAAACAGTTCAATGGCTCTAGAAAATAGAGCATTATGAGCACACACTCACATCTGGTGTGGAACTAGCTGCATAAAAGAGCAATCCTAGCTGGTCTACTCAGAAGTCCCATTTACTGACGTGCAGGAAAGTGTTCGTAGGACTACCGCCTAAGACTCCTAAATATCTCTCTTTTCTTTGTAAGGATGAAGGGCTGCAGTAGCATGAGCTTTTTAGCTGTGCTAGTGGAAACTGATTTCAAAACAATGCTAATTTGAAAAGCCCCTGATGTGAGTAGGCTTCTGTGATGTAGAAAACAATGTGTAGTCTTTCCTCCTCCTTTCTCTATTTCCATACTAATCTGCATACCAAGACTTTAAATCCATCAGAATCTCAGCATGAGACTCACCTGCGTACTGAACATTCCTTTAAAAATAGCACAAAGTATAATGTTGTGGACTACATGGGGTGGGGATCTCTGCAGGATCTTTGTGCTTATCTCCCACTGGGGAGATAGAGGAGGAGGAGGAGGTGGTAACACCTTTCTTTTCTTCTACCTTAAACAACAGTTGTTCTCCCTGACAGGGGATTTTTGCTGACAGCTTCTAAAGGGGGCCTTGTTAGCTTTCTCTGAGGCTGGAAGGATAAGTCAAGCAGAAGATATTTCAAACAGATCATCAGGAAAACACCTACTGATGATAATGCCGAGGCGATAACTTTTTAGCCAATGCTCAGAATAATAATTCTACTTAATCTAATGATAGTTACCTAGGGAAATTCTTGAACCTTAACTGTTCTGCTATGTTTGCAATGAAAGCTGGTAGAAAATTTATAACAAAGATCAACTTGAAATGACCCTTCTTTGAAAGGCTATCGTTCTGTCTTGCTTGGTCCACAGTTGCAGGACTTTCAAAGTTGCTCGGTCTATGATGACAGCAGGATTCAAAGGGCATTGAGTCACATAATGGAAAGGGCAAAGTAAGGAACAAAAGGGGATTTAGGTATGTATGCTGTGACTGAAACTACAAAATCTATTACAAGGATGTCTTTAAGTATTTCAGAGCTCAGGGTCAGCTCTGGTAAGCATGGGAGAATACTGTTCCAGTGCAAATTAGGGTATCTCGAACTTCATTCCTGCGTTCCTGCTTGTTCTGCAATGATTCTGTAATAAACATGCTTCCCTTTATTTTCTACAGCAGTGTCCCCCAACCTTTTTGAGCCTGCAGGCATAGGGTTGCCAGACCCCCTGGTTGGAGGCGGGGTCCCCTGCCACCAGGCCCCACCATCTCACCACTGATCAGCTGGGTGGCGGGGGGGGGGGACTTACCCGGAAAAAGAGTGAGGCCCAGTGGACATTGTAGCAATGGGTCTATGTCACTTCTGATGTGACCCAGAAGTGACATCATCACATCATCACTCTGGTATTTGGACAAAAACTTTATAATAGAAGCCAAATTTACCATAGAAGAAGAAGAGGAGGAGGAGATTGAATTTATACCCCATCCTTCACTACCCAAAGGAATCTCAGAGTGGCTTACAATTCCTTCCCTTTCCTCTCCCCACAACAGACACCTGTAAAGTAGGTGGGGCTGAGAGCGCTCTCTCGAGAACTGCCCTTGAGAGAACAGCTCTAAAAGAACTTATGACTGACCAGACGTTTTTGCCCAAATACCAGAGCATCGACCCCATGTTGCTGCATGATCACATCCCTTATGGGTCACTTCAGAAACGAAGTTGCTGCAATGCCCACTGGGCCTCCCTTCCACTCCTGGTAAGTTTCCTCCATCCCCTGCCGGTTGCCAGGAGAGACATGGCCCAGCCCTATGCAGGCATATTGTAATTCTGACACACTATGGTGGGCACAGTCAAAAAAGGGTTGCCGCAGCTTACCTTCAGTCTCACAGTGACGATCCTTGTGCCGCGGTAGCAGCAGCTGCCAAAATATATGGGCAGTTTCACTCTGCTGCCAAAGCAATGTTTTTAAAAATCTGCACAACCACTCACTTTTCCAGTGGTCAGTCAGAAGTCTTCCTGAGCAAAAGCCCCACCTTGCCTTACCCACTTTCTAAAAATACTTGGCATCAGTAGAAAAAGTATCAGGGGGCCAAATGGCACCCATGAGCACCATGTTGGGGTATTCTGGGTATAATCTTTCATGTGCATGCACACTTTATCAGATACATCTTATACCCAGAATGAAACTTTGTTGATCTTAAAGGTGCCACTGGACTTAAACTTAGTTCTATACTTCTAGACATTGAAATTGCTAAGTTACCAGGCAATAGTGTGATAAGGTAAGAGCATTACAGGAGGCGGTTGAAAGGGCATGCAGGAATTGCAAGATGACCCTGAGCAACCTTTAAGAGACCTGAACTTTGCCTGCAGAGTGCATGCCCAAAGTTGAGCTTTTGTGAGACATTTTTGCAATGCACCGCTGGGAGCATTCCATCCACATCACTGCATTCAAGAATGAGGGTCAATGAAAGCTGATCTGTTCATTTGGCAGGAGTTTTTAGAAAGTTATAATTGAGTTTTCTTCTAGAGGCAGGATAGGTTACTGGAAGCTGAGTTCCAGGTTCAGTCTGATGCTGCAGGTACTTGGGGATTTGGAGTTTTCTTTCAGAGAATCAAAATAAGGATATGGGCCCCATTGATATCACACATTAAAAAAAGTCTTTTAAGCCAGATCATAGATTTATGTAAATCTGCATACCAGGTACTTTGCTTTAACCAACTAAAACAAAGGAAGAATGATTGGTTTGACTATGAATGACAGATCCCCCTGAAAAAAATGAGAGCTTATCATAAGGAGTTTTGATTGAAGTAATCAGAATATGCCTTAAGATGGCCAAGAAGAGCTGGACACATCTAGTAATCAATAACGAAAGGGCAACTTAAATGAAAAAATGGAGATCCGTGATATCTGCTACTCACAAAGAGAACAGTAGGCAGTTCTGGCATATTGTGAACAACAGTGAAAAGAATATTTCTTTTATTCCTTTTTGCATTATCCTGGATGTGTGGTTTACTTTTTTCAACTGTTTATATTGCAAGGACATAAGCAGATATATGGAAGAGGAAATTGAGATTAAGGAACTGGAACACTGGCCACCAGTGTCAGTCGAGACCATTGAATATCTAATAAAAAGCACCAGGCATGGATGGGGTACCAATAGATTTATTACAATCAAGCTCAAAGTGGTGGGCAGAAGTTTTGACCTCTCTCTTCTCCATGATATATAACTTGTGTGTATCCCTTCTATCTGGAAGAAAGCTTTGGTGGTACCTATTCTTAAGAATAAAGGGAAAAAGTAGGACTCTTATCACCCACTTATCCTCCTATCAGTTATTGGGAAACTATACGAAGCTTATTTAAGCATAAGATTGAAAGAATGGATGGAGAAGTCATGTTGTGTACTGAGCCTAACATCGTCAGACCCAGCTTGGAGTCACAGAACAATAGACTGCTAGGATCCTGGGATGAACCTATCACCCAGGTGGGCCTCTGTAAATAACCTGTCATGGGTAGTGAGTGTGTGTGGGGTGTGGTGTTGAGTGCGAATTTAAGCAGGGCTCTGGTCCTGCTAGTTTGTCTTCCAGTTGAGCTGTTATCACAATAAAGCATGAGCTGATCACTAATGCATGTCAAACCTAGTATATTTCACTGGTGACAAAGGTGGGATCCTGATGGGTGAGCCCGCTCAAGACAGCACCGCACTGCGCAATGAGCTTCCTAACCCCACACATTGCACCGTTCCCAAGACCATGTCTGCTGCATCAGGACATCTCCCGGAGTTCAACCCCACACACCCCGAACGGTGGGAGACCTGGGTGGAGTGGCTGAAATACTTCATCCTATTCCAGGGCATCACTGATGCCAAAAAGAAAAAGGGCCTCCTGCTGAGCACCTGCAGAATCACCACCCTACGGCTGGTCCAGGGCCTTGTCGTGCCCAACACCCTGGGATGAACCTATTGCCCAGGAGGGCCTCTGTAAATAACCTATCACGGGTAGTGTGTGCATGTGGGATGGGGTGTTGAGTGTGAATTTAAGCAGGGCTACGGACCTGCTAGTTTGTCTTCCAGTTGAACTGTTATCACAATAAAGGATGAGCTAATCACGAACACGTGTTGAACACAGTATATTTCAAGTAGAAATTCTGAGCAAGGTACAAGGTGGGTTTTGCCAAGGATGCTCTGCGATTGATCACTGCCTGGTTTTATCTCATTTGATTGAGAAATATACTTCTTCAGTAAATAATCATCTATATACAGCCTTCATGGACTTATGTTCAACATTTGATAGTATCTCTAGACCTAGACTGTGGCAGAAGCTAAAGGGAGCTATGACCAGCAGACGCTATTGACTAGATAATATCAAGGCACAGAAGTGAAAATCAAATATAGCCCTGAAGGCCAGACTACAGATTCTATCCCAGTCTTTAAAGGTACTCAAAAAGGTTCTTTTCTATCGCCTTATTTATTTAATCTATATCCAAATGATATCGTCAAAGCAGTTTTAGGACCTATTCATCATGCACCTATCCTTAATAATCAAGATTTTTCCAGTCTAATTTATGCTGATGACACTGTGTTATTATCTCACACATCAATAGGTTTGAAACAAATGCTGGCTAGTTTTGGCTCCTACTGTGCTGATGAAAGTTGAATGATAAATGCTGAGAAATCAAAAGTAGTTGTCTTCACAAGAAGTTGTCAACCAAAGAAAAAGGATTGGAGGACAGCAAATATCAACACTGAACCAGTAATAATATTTAGATACTTAGGAATGATATTCTCCCGACCTATCTTGGAAAAATCAATTCCATCTCTTATAAGATAACACCATTGATGTTTTCCCACACACACACAGAAGGAGGGAAGTATTATCCAACAGCTATTAGGACTTTGGGGGGTATCATTAATCAGATGATACTTTATGGTACCGGAATATGGGTAGAAAGTATATCAAAGACTCCTTCTTATTAAAATTCCTAAGAAAAATAACCAGGTTACCAAAGTGTGTATTCCGTATAGCTATTTGCCAATAATTTGCAATTCCTTCTTTAGAATCAATAGCTTGGCTGGACACATTTAGACTCAGGTTTAAGATTGTTTTAAACTATATATCTAGACCACTTTTTAGACTAGGAGAAGATCCCTTCCAGAGTAAATGAAAGAGGCTGGTCAATCAGAGCCTGGAACAACTGGGCTTTACTCCAGATTTATTGTTCTTGATGGAAAACAAGAAGACAGAATTCCAAAGGGTCAAAAAGCAACTATCTTTACTAGATTTTAGAAGTACAAATTAGTGAGCAAGAAAGGTACATTCCCTCGCTTATAATAAAAGTGGAAGAAGAAGGAGGAGGAGGAGGAGTAGAGGAGGAGGAGGAAGTTGGATTTATACCCCACCATTAACTACTCGAAGGAGTCTCAGAGTGGCTTACAATCTCCTTTCCCTTCCCCTCCCCACAACAGACACCCTGTGAGCAATGCTCCTTCTAAGCTGTGGAGTCTTGTGAGCAAAAATTCTACTGTGTGAGCTACTGGCATCAAAGTTGTGAGCAAGCGATTGGCTACTGCATAAATTAGTTTGCTCTGGAGTCATTCTTCCTGAGCTAAGACAAAAAATGTGTGAAATGGAGGCTAAAAAACAGTGAACTAGCTCACACTAACTCAGCTTAGAGGGAACACTGCCATGGACCTTTGGAGCAGCAAGCAGCATGACTTCCTCCCCACCAGTGCCCACGGGTGGCAACCGGAGGACCTCACTGTCCATACTGTCAGGCCCTGGCCTTAGGAGAGGATAGTCCTTCCACCTGGCTACAAAGTGGTTCTTCTCCGTGCACAGGGGATGGATACAGACCACACAGCAACAAACACTACCACCATGATACAGAGTAGACTGAGTGAGGGGGTGTGCAGCAGCAACATCATTGGCTACATGGTCATGGACGCCGGCGCCGACATGCTGGCAGTGGTGAAAGCTGCATACCTCAAGGGCATCATCTGCCTGGTGCACACACTTTACTTAGTGGTGAAGGATGCTCTGGGGCTGGGGAGCACTGTGAGGCCCACCTGCGGTCTTGAGCTGTTGAGCTGCAGTCCCTGCTCAAGACCTGCAGGCACCTTCTCGCACAGGAACAAGTCTACACAACTGCTCCATCTTCTTCTTCTGATTTCACTTCCTTGCCAAATTGCCACTAGTGCATTGTGATCTGCAAATATCTTTGGTTGGATCTCAACACTCTCCAAATTCATAATTAAGGTTTTTGATACCCAGCACTTATCAATTCTGGAATATGCTTGATGTCTATCAGAAAAAAGAAGGTGCAGTCTCCGGAATTCAGATTGATAGTTTATGTATCTTCCAAATATAGCATTTCTATATAATTAAAAACATTCTTAGGGAGTTTACCCCCTTTTGTTTTTCTAGATCTGTCCTTTTTGCGGTCTATTACTCCATGTCTCCAAAAAATCATAATCTCTCTTTTCTGAAAGTCCAATAAGAATTAGGAAAATTTCTTATATGCTTATGATGCTGGGAAAGACTGAAGGTCAAAGAAGACAGGGACGGCAAAGGATGAGATGGTTAGACAGTGTCATAGATGCAACGAGCATGAAGTTGAGCAAACTTCAGAGGATGGCAGAAAACCGGAAGGCCTGGCGTGATCTGGTCCATGGGGTCGCGAAGAGTCGGACTCGACTGTGCGACTGAACAACAACAAACCTTTATGCATTGATTACTTATATAGACTGTGACTCCTTTTTTCTTTTCATCTGCTGAAGCCATGTAAACGTTGCCCAATTTCTTGTTATTTAGAGTGTGTTCATATTTTTTCCTTAACATGGTTTTATATCTGCCTTTTGTTTCTTTAATAAATTAAATGTTTTTGATCATTTTAAAGGAGAATTTAGACCATTAATATTAATTGATACAACCTTCAATTTATCCATTTTATTAAAATGCTGCAGCTTTGTCTAATTTATCCTCTTCTTTATCTGGGCCTTCTTTGTTCTTTTGTTTCTTTGGATTCTCAAAATCCTCAGAAATATTCTCTGACGACAATTCTTCTGCCTGTTTAGCTTGTTCTACCCTTTAGTAATGCAACTTCTATAGCACATGGATCTTTCCAACAGTATTTTATTTCTTTTGTATGATTTGCCTTCAAAATTGAAATCTCTCCTTTTCCTCAATAAAGTTGTGGGTAAATCTGGAAAAATCTGCACTTCTTTCCCTGCAGCCTTGAGTGGGGATTGTCTTTGCTGATTCAATATGGTGTCTCTTGTTTTCTTAACATGTGAATCTAATCAGCGAATGAACTCAGAAGCAATGTTCCCTCTAAGCAGTAGCATGTTGTGAATGAGGTTTCTACTTTGTGAGCTGGAGGAGATAGCATTGGAGTTGTGGGCAGGCATACATTTGCCTATCTCGTAGATTAGTTTTTTGGAGATTTATTACCATAACCCTGTAAAAATCTCAGAATGAATTCTTACTGTTTGTGTACAGTATTCAGGTTAATGCTAATTTTCTAAGGTGACACACATACAAATGCATGTGTCTGCCATTGGGATTTGGCTCATGGAAGTTTATTTATTTAGCATGTTGCCTCTTGTTGAATTTTGGCTCAAGGTGGCTTAGCATTAAAACCACACAATATTAAAAACAAGCCATTGGACAAGAGCCATGGCCTCTTTCAGCAGTGTATAGCATGGAAACAGAGGAAGATAGGATATTTCTATGACTTCATTCAGACTGAGGTTAAAATCTCTTAAAGATGCCAAGCTGGAAAGTATGCACATGCATCTGAAAACTAATTATGGATACATTCGTACCTCTGCCTAGTTGTAAAGGATTCATTTCTAAGGCTTACTCATCCGTTTGCTAGCAATAACAAAAATATTCACCTTAACCTCTGTAGATCAGGAATTGTTCGATAGAGATACATTTCTTTCAGCAGTGTGTGCCAAATTGTATTCAATTTCTGTTTTCCTTTTTTTTAAAAAAAAAAAAAAAATCATTTTATTTATTCTATTTATTACCTTTGTTAGAATTCTTTATTTCATTGTTTGTTTCTATTGGTTTCAAGGGGTGAATGAACAAATATGCCTAATAGTTTGCACTAGGGTAGCAGCAAAGGCTTACTTGATCCAGGTGAGACACTTTGTGGTGCTAATACAGTTTAACTAAATAAAAGAGCTCCTGAATTGCAGTACTTGGGATTTTCTGTCCTTTGTGACTCTCTGAAAAAGGGTGGGGTCTGTGTGAATTGTTACACACTATACAACCCTAACTGGATAAAAAAAGTCTATTCTAAAAGTGGAAAGCACATCACCTGCTTTCTTTTAACTTTTTGTACAATGGAAATAAATATTTGAACAAGATAGAAGCATGCTATAAAATTTTCATATATGTGCAGTATATCGGCCAAGATAAAGCCTTTCCTCATCCTCCATTACTATCAAAGATTTCTTTGAAATATGAATGTGTTCTACTTCATTGTTTGATGTTAAAAGAAACATATGGTATTTTGCAACAAAATATAATTAGATTTCATGTCTGCCTTCAGTGTTCGAGTTTGCTAACATACTTTAAACTAGTTTGCAATTAGAGTAGGCAGAGTAAATGTACGATTGTAGAAAAGAATTCAAATATAGTTTTGTGTTTCAGAGCTGGATGCTGTGTTTGGTAAACAGCAATTCCCATTTGAACTTCCAGCAGAATATTTTAGTCACAAGTACCATTTGGCAAGCACCATTTGCTAGAGGTAACACGCATGAATGATTTTATTCCCTTTAGGACAAATTATACTATATGCTGGGCATACAATCTTCAGAGATCTCCAGCATCATGTCATGACCCCTTAGTAGGTTGCCACCTTCCTCTGCCACCATTCTGGACTTAAAGTCCCTTGGGAAGGCCCCAAATACCCTCTGAAGCCCAACCAATATGCCCCTTTTAAGCGGAGAAATATAGGCGTGATGACCAGGCAGAGAACATTAAACAAATGGTTTATTAATACAGCCTTTTATATTAGGCCTGTGCCTGTACTCACTCTGTCCCAAGTGAGGGATCTTTCTCTCAGACCAGACTGTCCCCTCAGTTTAACTCTGTGTGAAGAAAGAACGCAGAAGAGAAAAGAACACAGTTCCACAGCCCACATAGTTCAAGTCACAATCTCCTCACACAATCCCTGGACACCGATTGGTTACAACTGTCACTAAGCATTGTGGGGATTGTAGGCTGTCGGCTTTCTACTCCCACACAGGTCTCCTGGGGCCTAGGCCTCTAGGCCTTCTCTCCCAGTCCTACACAGATCATGACAGCTGGGCATACAATCTTCAGAGATCTCCAGCATTTACCTTTGTAAATAGCAGCCATATGGGGGCCTCATGTGGCTTTGGATCTCCCCTTCACCCAATTTTAGTGGCCTTTAAGGCAGTGGCTATCTATCTCATTTTTATCCTACCCTTCTTCAAGAAGCCCAGTAACCCTGTTAGGTAGATTAGGCTGAGAGAAAGTGACTTATCCAAAGTAACCCAATGAGCTTTATGGCTGAACTAGCAGTAAAGCCCGTTGTGAAAGCAATACAACGGGATCTAGAAAGAGGCTCTGGGGGAGTGCTCTGGCTTTGGGCAAACAGTGTCATTTTGCTGTGGTGACCTCAGCAGGGTATAATGGCAGAGTCCACTGTTTTCTCCAGAGGAACTGATCTCTGCTCCCTGAAGAGCAGTTGTAATTTTGAGTGATCTGTAGCCCTCACCTGGAAATTGGCAACAATTGTTACCCAGGACGAAATGGCTGGTTTGGAGGGTGGAGTCTATGGCATTCTACCTGTCTGATGTCCCACCCCTCCGCAAACCCCACCCTCTCCAGGCTCCACCCCTCAAATCCCCAGGAATTTGCCAGCCTGGAGTTGGCAACCCCATCTCCTTCGCAGCTAACCATCAACCTACCATTATCTGCCCCTTTGACTTCAGCTGACTTCCGCCCTCCCTTCTGCAGAGCAATTGTAATTTTGAGTGGTCTCCAGCCCTCACCTGGAGATTGGCAACAATGGTTCCCCATGAGGGACTGAGTGGTTTGGAGGGTGGAGTCTATGGCATTGTACCTGTCTGAGGTCCCACCCCTCCTCAAACCTCACCCTCTTCAGGCTCCATCCCTCAAATCTCCAGGAATTTCCCATCGGGAGTTGGCAACCCTATCAGGATTGGCCCCAATATGTTTTCTCCCAAAGGGCAAAGTAGGTGACTGGACCAAACTTAGTTGCCTACCAACAGGCACTGAGGGGAAAGTAGGGTTGCCAGCTATAAGGAGGGAAATACCTGGAGTGTTGGGGGGTGGATTCTGTAGAGGGCAGCAGGGGGGGGGGGGCGGAAGGACTCAGCAGGTATAATGTCATAAGGTCTACCCTCCAAAGCAGGCATTTTCTCCAGGGGAAACTGTCATCTAGAGATCAATTTTAGCAGTGGGAGATCTCCAGAGGCAGCTTTTAAAACATGATCCTGGGACCTACACACCACCAGACATTCCAACTGCCTTGCGGGGGGGCGGGGGGCGGGGAGTATGAGGTGTGGAATGGTGTGAAGTCCAATCAGCTTCCATATGCAAAAGACCTTGAAGGTTCCATATGCAACTGACATTCCAACTGCCTTGCGGGGAGGGGGGTGAGTTTGAGGTGTGGAATGCAGTGAAGTCCAATCAGCTTCCATATGCAAAAGACCTTGAAACACTGGACGGGACTGCACAAAGCAGCCAGTCAACCCAGCCAGCGTCTTCTGACTGACAGTTCAAGCGTCCATACACTAAAGGAGTGCATTTTAGAACTTTGGCACCCACTACTCAATTATATATAAGGAGAGATGGGGATTTGAGATTAGGTTCCCAGGTCTAATACTTACACCACTGCACCATGTAGCAGTATTTGTCAATGCACTCCCATTGTTCAGCATGAAAAGCAATAACAGATGAAGGGTACTTTGTCTTGGGGTGGGAGCTTCAGTTCCTCTGAAACAACAGCTTTCACATCCAAAATGGAACCCTCCAAAAAGTTCAGATTGAAAAGCAAGCTGCCCTCATTTTTACTTGCATAACAGAAAATCAAAATGAGGCACCACCAGATGAACTAGACACAAATAGAATAAAACAAGTGGGGACCCACAAGGAACTTGCGAGATAATTATCTAATTCCTCACAAATTTGCTTCCTTACCTCTCCCCCTACCTCTCTCACATTCATTCTCCCTTCTGCCCTCCCCTTTTCTTACTCTATTATCTCTTCTCCTCTCTTTCTGCCCCCTCATCATTCTCTTTGTTTTTCTGCCTCCCCACCTCCACTCTTTCTTTCTTTCTGCCCCCACCCCATCACTCTCTTTGCCCCATCACTCTCCCAGCTTGCTGCCTGCTTTCTCCCCCACCCCACACAGCAGCAGCAGCAGCAGCAGTAGCAGCAGCGGTTGTGGCAGTGCTCACAGCTACCCACCAGCTTCCTCTCCCCCCACAGCAGCAGTGGCAGCTCTCCAGGAATCACAATGGATCTCCAAGCTACAGAGATCAATTCATCTTGGGGCTGCCAGCTCCAGGTTAGGAAATTCCTGGATATTTGGGGGTGGAGCCTTGGGACAGTGAAGCTTGGGGAGGCCAACAGTCTCAGCAGCCCCGTAGCTAGGGAATTCTTTGGGAGGGTGCCTCAGGGCCCCGCCAGCTAATTAAATGGAAGTACAATGCAGGTGGTAAGTTGGAGCACTTTGGGGCCAGCCCAGGAGGGAGGGGGCCCAGAAGAAACACTAGGGGGCCAGGCCCCGTGGGCCCCTTGTTAACTACGGGCCAGAGTCTCAGCAGGGTATAATGCCATAGACTCAACCCTCCAAAGTAGCCATTTTATCCAGGGTAAGTGATCTCTGTCACCTGGACAACAGTTGTAATTTTGGGTGATATCCAACCCTCACCTGGAGGCTGGCAATGGTGTTCTCATGGAGGAAATCGCTGGTTTGGAGGGTGGAGTCTATGGCATGATACCAGTCTAAAGTTCCTCGCCTCCTCCAACTCCACCCTCCCCAGGCTCCACCCCTCAAATGTCCAGGAATTTCCCAACCTGGAGTTGGCAACCCTATTTCCTTTCCACCCAACAACCAACCTACCTATATCTGTCTTCAGCTTTCCATCTTCACCCCCCGCCCCCACAGCCTCTACCTAGGAAAATTATAGTCTTTCTCTACAGTGGAAACGAAAGCAGCTTCAATTATTTTCTCCTCCTTTTTATCTGCACAACAACTTTTTGAGGTTGGTTAGGCTGGAAATGTGTGACTGGTCCAAAATCACCCAGTCAGCTTCCACTGCAAGATGGGGATCTGAACCTGGGTCTTGCAGACCCTACTTTGAAACTCTAACTGCTGCACCACACTGGCTTTCATAGGGTGGCTGCTATTGAAGAGTAGCAAGCAGCTAGTCCTAGTTGAGTCATGCAAGTCAGGTGGTATCAAGTCACCCAGGGGGTGCTGCCTAGGGATGCCAGCCTCCAGGTGGGACCTGGGAATTCCCTGGAATTAATGCTCATAAGAACATAAGAACATAAGAGACGCCAATGTTGGATCAGGCCAAAGGCCCATCCAGTCCAACACTCTGTGTCACACAGTGGCCAGAAATACCAGTGCCATCAGGAGGTCCAGCAGTGGGGCCAGGACATTAGAAGCCCTCCCACTGTTGACCCCCCCAAGCACCAAGAAGACAGAGCATCACTTGCCCCAGAGCCCCTAGCTATACCTTGTGGCTAATAGCCACTGATGGACCTCTGCTCCATATGCTTATCTAATTCCCTTTTGAAGCCGTCCATGCTTGTAGCCCCCACCACTTCCTGTGGCAGTGAATTCCATGTGTTAATCACTCTTTGGGTGAAGAAGGACGTCCTTTAACCTTTCCTCATAGGGAAAGTGTTCCAACCCTTTTATCATTCGAGTTGCCCTTTTCTGCACTTTTTCCAAAGCTATAATATCCTTTTTAAGGTGTGGTGCCCAGAACTGCACACAGTATTCCAAATGAGGTCTCACCATTGATTTATATAGGGGCATTATTATATTGGCTGATCTGTTTTCAATACCCTTCCTAATAATCCCCAGCATAGCATTGGCCTTCTTTATTGCAGTCACACACTGTCTCGACATTTTCAGTGAGTTATCCACTACAACTCCAAGATCTCTCTCTTGCTCAGTCTCTGCCAGTTCAGACCCCATCAATGTGTATTTATATTTAGGATTTTTGGCTCCAATGTGCATCACCTTGCACTTGGCCACATTGAACCCCATTTGCCATGTTGACGCCCACTCGCCCATCCTTGACAGATCCCCTTGGAGTGCCTCACAATCCTCACTGCTCATCTCCAGAGATAACTTCCCATGGAGACAATGGATCCTTTGGAGGGTGGATTCTATGGCATTGTACCTCACTGAGGTCCCAGTCCTCCCCAGGAGTTTCCCAGCCTGGATCTGGCAACCTTACCCTCCATCCCCTGCTGGTGGGCCAGGGGGGACCTGGGAATTGCTGCCAGGCCTAGGGTTGCCAGCCTCCAATTGGGACCTGGAGACCCCCATCAGAATTACAACTGAATTCTAGACAGCAGAGATCTGTCTCCCTGGAGAAAATGGCTGCTTTGGAGGGAGGACTCAGTGGCATTATATCCAGCTGAGGCCTCTCCCTTCCCCAAACCAATCCCTCCTTAGACTCCACCACAAAATCTTTAGGAATTTCCCACCCTGGCACTGGCAACCCTTGTCAGGCCTGGTCCCAAAGCTCCCTTCTTCAAAGGCCAAAATAGGCCTGGAAGTGGCCCTTCTCCCTCCCTGCCTGTGTTTTACTATTACAAGCCTCTCCCCACCGTGAACATTCCAATCTCTCACCATTGACGCCTGGAGTACATCCCTGCAGAGGCCATTTCAAAAGGTATTGGGGGGAATTCAACCCTCCCCAAGTTTTTTTTAAAACTTTTTGGATTTTTCTGCAGACCCAGAGAGTCTCCTGAGTCTGTAGAAACATCTGTTGGGGAAGAGTGAGCCCTCTGTTGGTGGAAATAAGTATCCACATGCAGAACAGACTTTAGGAATTAGTATATAAATGTTCTTGTCTCTGGATTGTTTATCACTGTAGCAATTGAAAGCAGTGTATGGAATTAGTCTTGCTGTAAATTTGGTAAATTGTATTGTCATTTGGGAATAATACATTCTGTTTCAGCCTGAAGTTGGATTGGTTCAAATGACAATGAAGCTGTAATTAGTATACCTTTGTAGAAAGATTTTTTTTAATTGAAGAAAAGTGTTTCTGGCTGTGGTCAGATGTGCCATTTGGTGCGGTTGGGAAGCATTCCTATTCCATCTGTCAGTATTTGGCACAGAGTTGCTCGATCACACATCCCAGTATGATCCATTTCGCTGCAAGCACAGCCTGTCACTGAGTGGGGTTTGGGTTTTTTTTGCTTTTTTTGTGTGCATGGACAATTATGAGGTTATGAATATATTGCTAAGCAGGAAAAATTGGCGCCGAATCGGGATGGACTGAGCAGTACATCCTGACGGCCTGAGTGCATGCTTGAGTGATCAGACTAGGGAAAATCCACCCGTGGCCTGTCAGCAAGTGTTAGGACCAGACTTTCCCCGGTTTCTTTTAACTCCATTTCTGTGGTGGGGCAGCACGGGTTGCCAACAACTGCAGGACCTTTCCCAGGCATTCACAGCTAAGTCGGTTCTAACGGTACGTCTGAACACAGTCTTTTTAAACATTATTAGATGTTTGCATAACACTTGATTCTTCGGCCCTTCTGTGACTGTCTACTCCCTCATGCTGACCAATTAATTTCTGAAAGGCAGGGGAGTCTGAAGAGTGGCCTTTAATGTGGCACAAGCAGACTTCAGAATGGAATGGGCTCAGCAAATTATCTGCAACAGTGTAGAACTCTCAGGAGACCAACAAACCCTCTTTTTACTGAGAATTATGAACTCAATCCTAATTTTCATGTGGTGCCTGCGTTCATCATTACTCCCAACATTCCCTACCTCAGGGGAAGACTGGAGATTTTATGCATTGTTGGTGGTCCTGTCCCTCATCTCAACAGTTCTGGACACAAATTGTACAACAAATTCACAAAATTACGGGAATTAACTTACCTTTTCTACCTGAAACGGTCCTGTTGGATGTCATCCCAGATACCTGTGAAAGTAAAATCACTAGAAAATTAATAGCAACATTGTTAGCAATTGCACGAATAACATTAGCCCAATACCGGAAAAACAAAAATCAACCTACTCTTCAATGTTGGCAAAACAAAATCTGGGAACACTTTGTATATGGTAAAATTGTCTCTCACCAAAAAGATTTTCAAGCAACTTGGCTCCCAGCAGTGGAATATCTCGCAGAGGAAGAAGTGATTCCAAACAACTCTTATTACAAAGATCTGTTACATTTTTAAATGCTCTTACGGGTTGAGAATGTTGATTATTGCATGGTATTAATATGTGTTCTGAATGTACTGTTGTATATATATGGTTTAAAATAATAAAAAAACACTTATTTGAAGAAGAAAAAAGAAGTATTGACTTACCTTGCCACTGCAGTGGCTACTGCAGTAGGTGGTGCAGCAGCAGTTGCAGCCAACTGGCTGTCAAGACATATGGGAGAAGAAAGGGAATGTCTTCTGCCTGTCCTTGGCTGGGGCATGAGAAGAGAATGTCTCTTTTTCTGCCAGACTGTCTTGATCTGTTCAGGTAGTAGCCAAATTGCCGTGAACTTGAGAAATGTAGTTCCCAGTGAAAGTGACATTAGGGTGTCAGACCCTCCAAAGACTCCACCATACTCCATATTCCAAGCCTAGGAAATATGACTTACCAGCAGTTTCAGTAAAGATAAGGGCCTGTTGTAATGGGAAAGAGAAAATCCCACTGGGCATGTGGAAGGATTTCTATGCTTCTCAAGCATTATATGTATCTTGGTAAGGGCACGCAGAATTGGTATCTAAAGTTAGAAAAAAATCAAAATATTTCTAGACTTAGATGTATGGCTGCTAGTCTTCAGAGGAAATGACCTAAACCCTTTGCCTATGACTATAAAAAGAATGTGATAGACACTAGCTTTATCAGTTGCTGTCTGGCACACAAATAACATCTCAGTTTTATCCATATTAAATCTTCCCTATCATGCATTCTGTATACAAGACATTGTCAGCAGCATTTGTCATAATCATACTAGAAATGATAAAAACATTAAAGTATAGGCCATAAATATTTATGTGTGTGCACATGCAAGTATACATTGACATGTGGATGCATGGTCCAGATGCAATCCAGCAAAGAAACTCTGCCTGCGAACATGCCTCCATGCATAAATCCCCTTACTGGATTGGGAAATACAAACAACTTTCTGGGAAATACATGATGTGTAATTTAGGTAAGCAAAGGCATGTTCTTCCAGACCGCCTCTCCTGGTATACCCCTCAGAAAGTATTATGCTCAGTGGATAAGAACTTGCTTGTGGTCCCTGGCTCAAGAGAAATCTGGCTGTCCTCAATTAGGGCCACAGCCCTGCAGGACGTGCTACAGTTTCACAGGGATTGCAAAGCAGAGATGTTCCACCAGGCGTTTAGTTGAGGACAGTGCTGTTGTCCATCTGGCCGGCACTCTTCCCCCTCCTCCCTCTGCAAGGTGGTAGCACAATTGGAACCTGGATCACCATCTGTTTTTTTAAATTGTATTGCTATTATGGAATTAAAGAATTTTGCTATTATGGAATTTCATTGTGATTTTTATCCATTTTAAACTGTATGATATGCACCATCCTGAGCTGTATTGGGGAATGGGTAGTATAAAAGTCAAATATAATAAATAAATAAATACTTATATGGCTTTTATTGCAACATAATGTGTTCTGAGTGAATTTATGTACAGGAATGTTTTTTGGAAATGTATCACTTGTGATCACTGCAGAGTCTATATGATGAGATCTACAATCCACTGAAATAGACGTAGCTGAATTTAAGTTGATGTCCTTCCGCAGGTTTCAGTAAGACTAAGACGCTGATTCTATCATCTCCTGCATAGGGGCATCAAAGCATCTGATTGCATGCAGGACTCCTAACATCAGCACAAGAAGAAACTATAGACTCTTGTTCCATTAAGATGGTAGGTAGCCATCTTGGTCTGAAGCAGCGGAACAAAGCTTATGCCTTGAGTAAAACTGTTGGTCTTAAAGGTGCCACAGGACTCAAACTTTGTTCTTGTTCCATTGTTCACATTGAGATGCAAAAAGAAAACAAACGTGAGAGGATAATTAAAGGGGGAATAAAAGCCAGGGTTACAATGGTGATCAAGTTATTTATTTTGTGTTATGTTTTTGAAAAGAGGCAAAACTATATACATGGAGAGATGGGCAAACTACATAACGTAATGTTAGCAGAGCAGTCTGGTTTTCTTGAAGCATGTTTGACAACAACTCTTCTAGCAGGAATATGTGACAGAGACTAGACTAGAAATAATTTACTGATGCTATTATTGTAGCATCCAGTCAATGTCTGACCTACAGCTAAATGTGTTTACTCACCGAACATAATCTCAGACCATTTTTTTTAATCCCCCAGGAAAAGGAGTTTATAGTGCTAGTGAATTAATGTGTGGATGTCATACAGACATACCACTCAACTGGGTGACAACTTTCTGCTTTAAATCTTCGATATACCAAGTAGTTATACATGCTGTAGCAAGCATCACTGAAAATCTATGTACCACACTAGCTATGAATGCAAGCATTTGCAAAGTCAAAAGGGCTGAAGTTTTAACATTGCACTAACTGTATCTTCTACTTCAGCTATTTTTAGCAGCACCCCATACACATATCAAACAAGCAGAGGCAGAATTGGTTAGAAGCAATGGAGTGTGCATCTAAAGACAGTTAACCATGAATACGTCCAGAAGAAAAAAAAATCTGAAAATTGGAAGGGAAAAAATAGGTCAGTGGGAATACGAAGCTTGCTTCCTTAAGCTTGGTTAAATTCCAAGCCATAAGAAGCAAGCTTTATATTCCCACTCCAATCTGTTTACCAAAGCAACCTTTCAGATAAAATTGTGTAAACCAAGTCCTGGAGCATTTATTTCTCTGTAAGAAACATACAAGTTGGCATGCTGGTACAAATTTTCTTCAGGCAGCCATTCCACTTTGCACTTATTTCCTTTGAGTACAAAGTTCACTCTCTTCTGTTATTATACGTTTCTATTATTTAACCAATTAATCAATGCCATTTCAACTCCCCCTTCTCTAGCAAAAGATTCAAGGTCTCACATTTGCTGCCAATGACACTTGAGGAAGTGAATACCTTCTAACAGTGGGATGTGTGAAGACATGCACTTCTTTCAACATTATGTGAGCACATCTTTTAAAGGCTATTTGCCTAGACAATGTCTTTGTCCAAAATATAATGTCCATCTCCAGCTGCTCTCCTTTCTCTTACCTATGATCCAACAGGGGATAGAACATAGAACAGTAACAGTAGCCTCAATCAAACAGCCCTATTCCCCAGTCCCACCCAGACTAGAAACTCCAGTGCTGTTGCAAGTTTTATTGGAACCGAAGGTCTACATTTCATTGATCTGAAATTAACATATGTGTAGTAAAATGTTGGATGCCCATATCCTACTCCTGCATACACAATATAACACAATATGCAGGCATGATTCTCTCTGTGTGTGCCCAAATCTAACTTCTTTTTTTTACTGGGAGGGGGAGCTGAGCTAAGTGACCATTTGGGGAAATGCTTCTCATTTTCAAAATAAAGTTATGTATTACAGTAGAACATGTCAGACTACATCCCTGTGGAATCCAGGGCATATTGCAGGTATTAAGCCCTGCACTAGCACTGGAACTGAGGAATTTCCCTTTGAAGTCCTGAGACAATGCACTTGGCCCAATGGAGCAAGCTCAAGAGGAAGGGGGGGGGATACAAATGGTTTAATAAGAAACAATCCACCAGTCTTCCAGTAGAAGCAAATGTAGGCAGTTGTCAGCTACAGTGGCTCAAGAGGCTGAACCTTGAATGAAGGATGCAGGCCAGGCCCTTCCCCATAGAGCACAACACAGCTGACAGGTGAACAGAATGAGGTAATGAGCCAAGAGGACTTCAAAGTGACATATCCTTATTCAAACATCTACAACAATTTATCTCCTGACTCTTTCACAGGTCCTTGGGCCAAGTCATGGTTGTTCTACATGTATAAATGTGTGTCTATACAATCATGATATACAATAAATAAAATTGTAGTTGATGTTAGAGTAGTGTTACTTTAACCATGCTTGGTAATTTTAATCTAAAGTAAACATAAGTTCCTTACATACTAGATCCCTAAATTTAAGGTGATTGACATTGACCTAATGTATTACTTCTGGGTATTTCTAAACACATATAATAGAGATGCTGGATACAAATAGAAAGTAATAAATAACGTAATAAATAAATAATAATTCTGTTTTGGCGGTGGCACTCTTCTGAACATGCTCCCAAATCATGCTCCCAAATCAGTTGACTCTCTGATCTGTCACTCAGAAGCTGTCCCTATCCACTGGCTGCATTGCCTGAGTCTTGCCTCCAATATTCTAAACAGTTTGCTGTGCCTCTCCCCCCAATAGCCAGTCAGAAAACAGAGGTCATTTGCATATGCGGCCTGATTGACCTTTGCCCCTAACATTCTAAACTGTTGTTGTTGTTGTTGTTGTTGGGAGTCATTGAATGTGTCCTGAGGTAAAATACATATCCCAATGTACCCTTAAATGGTCACTGGAGTTGCCAATCTCCCTGTGGGGCCTGGAGATTTCCCAGAAATCACCGTGTTCCCTAGCCACAGCACATTATTTCCCCTACAGAAAATTTCCCAGCTCTATGTAATTATACCTTGCTGAGGTCCCTCCGCACCCCAAGCCCTGCCCTCCCCAGGCTCTACCCCTCAAATCTACAGGTATTTCCCAACCCAGAGTTAGCAACCCTGTAACTGGCTATGAAACTGCTTTCCAGACCCTTGGAACCCAGAAGACATGGCATAGGAAGAGGTGCTTTTCTACCTTAGCTGCCACTGCATAGCCCCAAACCAACATAAGTCAAAGGTGGAGGGAACCATACCTGTTACCATGAGGCTGTCCTCCCATACTACCCACTTGGGGCAGCAAAATGACTTGAGACAGCCCTGCCTTATAGCTAAGCAGAAGGAAATAAACATGGCTTGCCTCCCTCTATTTTCCCCCTCCCTCTGCCGCCCCACCAGCCACAGCCGGGACACTCACCTGGAGCTTCCTTCTACACTCTTTGTATTTCTTCTCACAATGGGCGTTACTCCTAATTCATTACTAAAGCAGACATTGATAATCTGCAGAAGGTGATCTTCTGTACTCTTTGGCTATGTAATAAAACTAGCATGATATTATCTCCAAATACATTTTAAAAATCTATGCATGTGGGAGCATGACACTGACAACATTGAGTTTGGCACCTAGCTGGAAACTGTATATTCTTGCTTCCTCAAACAGTTATACCCAGAATATGATAGTTTTTTCAAGTGATGTGGTTTCTAATCATTATGTATACCTCACAGATACTTGACATATTGATGTTTTAGAGAATTTCTAACCATAAGTTATCCTACTGTTGTTTCTTACAACACCTCCTGAAGGTTGAAGATATGTATAACTCAAATCTCCTCTATCAGGCAATTTTCATGTAAATTCTCCCCTGGCCCATAGCTAACATGGGGCCCGGCCCCCTAGTATTTCTTCTGGGCCCCCTCCCTCCTGGGCTGCCCCCAAAGTGTTCCAACTTACCACCTGCACTGTACTTCCATTTAATTAGCTGGTGGGCCCCCTGTGGCCACTTCCCAAAGAATTCCCTAGCTACAGGGCTGATTCTCCCTAATTCTTTCATTAATCTTTTATTTGAAGAACTGACAGTTGGGGAGGGGGGGTATATGATGGACCAGCAAATTCTCCCAAATACCCTTCTAGATTGCCAGGCCTGCTCTATGGAATCATGCCTGCAAAGGAGATTCTTTCTGTTTCAGAGTTCATGATTTTCCAGTAAATCACAGATACATAAAAAATTATAAGCATATAATTCAAAATGACTTTTCTAAAAAATGTTGCTACGTGTCCCATATTACATCTTTTATATTTTTAAGAGGACAGACCAGTATGATGATATTCAAAATAATAAATCCATCAATCTGTCGGGATTCTCGTCAGTCCCGGGCGAAGCAAAACCCGTCGCCGTGTTGGGATTGTTGATAGTGGAAATGAACACCTCAGAATTAGACGAGCAGGGGTGTTTCTTCACACTCATAGATGTGAATTACAGTCTCGCACTTTGGGCATCATCTCCAAATTAATTTTCTTTGGCCTCACTATGTTTTTCCCTATGGACAGGCAGTCAAGTAGGACAGGACACCAGTGAGGAGAGAATTCTGCTGAGATCACCTCTTCTCCCTTGTGCACCAGCAGAAAAGCTATTTACTTCCTACCTAATCTTACATTTGTAATCCTGTGCCATTATAATCACATGCATATACTTAAGTATGGATTAATAAATCTGGAATATCCTGAACATTTAAATTACATAGATTATTAACACAGTGCTGTATGCCCTTTTCTTCTTCCTTTGAGGCCCTATGTTTTCCAAGTTGTTATTTGGTCTCTGAAAGAAGCCCTCAATTTCTTACAAACCACCTATTAATTTTGAAATTAAATTGTTCATTGGGCTCTTGTTTCTGCAAGATTTAGACACCTGAGGTGGGTCCAGCTGGTACTTTATTCAGTGTTCAGCATCATGCTGTTATAATGATTATGTATTTAATCATGCCATGGCTCTCTTCTTACAACACACCAAGTAAGATTATTTTCATTTTATAGAATCAAAATTTACTTCAACATCATGTCTCATTTCCAGTTATTTTTACAGCCATATTTAAATGAGACTAAGAATGCTGATTTCTTTGAGGAATAATTAAAAAGCTGAAAAAAATATAAATTTCACTAGAATTGCCAATGAATTTCCCTAGAAGTGAAATTTCGTTGTGAAGGAGGAGGAACCTCATTAGTCAATACAGCTAATTTAGATTCATTATATCAAAAGTTTGCTCATGCAGTGATTTTGGATCTACTCTGCTGACAGTTGGGGCAGCAATGTAACCCTAAATCTCAGGGATTTTGTACTTTGAGTTTCCAAATCCATGTCTTATGTCCTCAGAAAGCAAAAAGGGACTTTGTTTAAGTCTTGGAAAAGGTCACTGTAGCACTCAATAAACTGTTTTCCTGTAAGAAGCTATGACACGAGATCTAACTTTTCATTAGGAATAGAGTCATGATTTCAGAAATTGGTGCACTTTAGAGAAAGCTCATTCTTAAATCCTACCTACAGATTGTGACAGCAAGCCTGGATTTAAAGTGTGAACTCTTGCTTGTCAGGGTGAATATTCTGACACTCCAAATTCACAGTTTGCAGCTGGCCTGGAACACCTCAGTGGTATTAGTTTGAAAATAAATACAGAACTTACAGTCATCTTTTTCACCTGTGAAAATAATGCTTCATAATATAGTTTAAAATACTTCTAAAGTAAAGGTAAAGGTTCCCTTGCTCGAAAGCCAGTCGAATCCGACTCTAGGGTTGCGGTGCTCATCTCCGTTTCAAAGCCGAAGAGCCAGCGCTGTCCGAAGACGTTTCCGTGGTCATGTGGCCGGCATGACTAAACACCAAGGCGCACGGAACGCTGTTACCTTCCCACCGAAGTGGTCCCTATTTATCTACTTGCAATTTCTTGCTTTCGAACTGCTAGGTTGGCAGGAGCTGGAACTAGAGACGGGAGCTCACTCCGTCATACGGCACACTCGGGTCTCGAACTGCTGAACTACCGACCTTCCACAGCCTGCAGTTCAGCGTCTTAACCACTTGAGCCACCGCAGCTCCTAAAATACTTCTAGTATGTGAATAAAGACTTTGTCAAGAATCTAACATACAGCAAGGATAAGAGTTCTAACACCAGGCAAGAGTTCTAGCATAGTCACTTACTGATAAAATCAAATGGCCTGGAATTGGCCATGCATTTTTGTGAATCTTGCTGGAGTTGCACTGTTAGGGCACTGTTATAGAATGGTGCAGGGGCTGTGCAAGTTTGCCACAGATGGGATGTCTATAGGGTTGTCAGACCCCCCCAGTTTGGTGGGGGTTACCTGCCTTTGGGGGGTTCAACCCACCAATGGCCAGCTGGCTGGCAAGGGAAGCCCTGCTCCCATGCCCCAGCACCTACAGCCACCCCTCTACCTTCTCTCTCTTGAGAGAGGAGGGAGAGAAGTGGCTGCGGGTCACATGCCCAATCTCCGAGTGGCATTGCCACTCAGAGATTGGGCGTGTGGGGCCCACCAGCTGCATACATTTAAAGGGAACCCTTTAAGTGCAGGCAGCCAGTGGAAAAGGGCCCCACATGCCCGATCTCCCAGCAACGATGCCACTCGGAGATCAGGCAGGCAGGGCCCTCTGGCTGCTGCTCACAGCTGGCAGGACTGTCCATGCAGGGGTGGGGCTTGGAGCTGGGATGTTCCCAATGTGATGTCATCACGTTGGGAATGCCCCTCCCCCTCCGGGAACGCTCCCCAAAGTCCCCCACTGGGGACGAAGATGGACCTGGCAACTCTAGATGTCTAGGTTTGCCAGACTAAGCCTGGCGTGCAGCCCGAGGGTTTTGAGACATGTGAATGTGTGTGACATTAGTGATGTTACCCACAGCACTATGTCACTTCTAAATACCACCCAGAAGAGACAATGAGTAACTCCAGAAATCTCTGGAAACTATGGTAATAATACCACAGCATTTCTGGCAGTTCCTAGAGCTAGCCATTGTCACCTGGAAGAGACATACCAATGCACAGGCTGGCACCACTACCACTGAACTCA
>NW_015169208.1:196483-219082 GCF_001447785.1 Gekko japonicus
CATGATGGAGCGTCAAGACTTTATCTGCAGAATAGCTCACAAAAGCCTCACAGCCAATGTCCAATTCCATACTATTTTGTCCGCCCTGAGGCAGAGCTGTCAATGATCGAATCATTCTAAATAACTGGGCCGGGCGTGAGCTAGCGGACGCAACCCTAGCTGCGTAGAAATATCTCTCCGCAGCCTTGACTGCCATCTGATAGGATCTCATAAACATCCTATAAGATGCTCTTGTGGCCTCGTCACGAACTTGGTGCCACCTGTTTCATAAGCCACAGCCCCAGGGTATACCAGGGGGCCAGCTTAGAGCGAGGGCGCAGAGGGTGCCGGGGAGCAATCACGTTGATGGCCATAGAAAGTTGGCTATGCCAGTCATCCACGAGCTCATCCAATGAGCCACCAGGGGGCATCAGATCCCGCAGAGCCATCTGAAGCCGCATTAGGTCCATTAGGCTCCGTGAGCGAGCTAAAATCCACTCGCCGCCTAAATGGGGTTGGGGTGGGACATTTGCACGAGCCTTCAGGGCATAGTGGTCCGACCATGGTACCGGTTTCGCAGTAATCTGGTCCACCATAATCCCTGAAGCGAAGATCAAATCGAGCATGTGCCCACCCTGATGTGTGGGGGTCGATACCCATTGGGAGAGTCCTAGCAACGCCATGGACATCACTAGGTCCGTAGCCCAACCTGAGGTCGCGTCATCGGCATGGACGTTGAAGTCACCCAAGACTAAAAGCCTGGGGTGCTGCAGCGCCCAGCCTGATATGGCCTCAAGTAGGGATGGCAGACTACTGACTGGTGCGTTAGGCGGACGGTACACCAGACAGATCGCCAAACTCTCCTTGGCCTCCAGCTCCAAACCAACACACTCTAAGCCCTCAATCTCCACCATAGGGAGCGCCCTGAAGGAATAAGCCTCTTGTACAAATATCGCCACTCCTCCCCCCCGCCCCCTAGTCCATGATTGGTGCAGGACCGAAAACCCAGGTGGGGCTAGCTGGGAGAGAGCTACCGTCTCCCCTTTCTGCACCCACGTCTCGGTCACGCAAGCCAGGTCAGCCTGGCTTTATAGCATTTTAAGTAATATGCAGTATAACATTACTCCTATCAGGGTCAATTGCTTGCAAAAATAATCAGATTATAAATTAAACCAGTAGAAGAAAAGGGTTAATCAAATTATTTGGTGTGAGTTTGGTTTCATTTAATACTAAAGCTCAAGCCTTTTAGTAGTATTAATCAGCTTTTGTCGATGCAGAACATTTTCTTGTAGATTAATGGTATGATTAAGACAGAGATTAGTGTGCTGCTGCTGCTGCTAAACATAACACATCATAACAATGAGAAGCTATAGAAAAAGGTATAAAAATAACAATAAGAACACTTATCAAGACATATATGTCCCAGATTAAGTTGTATACTGATCAGACACCACGTATAATTTGTGCTAAATTAAAAGAGCAAATATCAACAAAAGCAATAAAGACAGTGGGTGCTTTAATCTGGGGTGAATTAAGACATCAAGAGATCATGTGCAATGAAAGGGATCACTTCTCAACACAGACTCCCTTTGTATGACAACCCAAGTGATCACCTCTAACAATAGTTCTTTTGAAACTAGAATGATGTTTTATTTAAAACTAGGAAAAAGGCCCGTTGTGGAAATAAATACAATGGCCTCTAGAAAGAGGGTCTGGGCGGGTGCCCCGGCCTTGGACACTCAGTGTCAATTTGCTGTAGTGACTCCGCAAGGTATAATGACACTGAGTCCACCATTTTCTCCAGAGGAACTGATCTCTGCTACCTAAAGAATAGTTGTAATTTTGAGTGATCTCCAGCCCTCACCTGGAGATTGCCAACAATGGTTCCCCAGAAGGGAAGCCTCCTGAAACCTCACCCTCTCCAGGCTCCAGCCCTCACATCTTTAGGAATTTCCCACCTGGAGTTGGCAACCCTATCCCAGCGAATCATCAGCCTACCTTTATTTCTCCCTCACTCTTCAGCTTTCCACCCCCCACACACCTGCAGCCTCTCCCGTGCTCTGAAGCCCTGACTGCTACATCACATTGGCTGTCAAATGGGGTCACCTCAGCAGCATATAAGGATACAGAGCCCACCATTTTCTCCAGGGGAACTGATCTGTGCCATCTGGAAAGCACTTGTAATTCTGAGTGATCTCCAGCCGTCACCTGGAGATAGGACACATTTTACCTCAGAAGAGCAAACTTTTTAGAATGTTAGAGAAAAAAGCCAATCAAGCTGCATATGCAAATGACCTCTGTGTTCCGAGGCAAAGGCCAATGAGGCTGCATATGCAAATAACCTCTGTGTTCTGACTGGCTATGGGGGGGAGAGGAACAGCAAAATGTTTAGAATGTTGGAGGCAGGACTCAGGCAAAGCAGCCAGTGGATAGGGAGACCCTCTGAATGACAGATCAGAGAGCGAACTGATTTTGGAGCGTGTGGAATGTTCTAGAGAAGTACCACCACCATTTGGCTTTTATTTATAAGGGAGATATATGGGTTTCAGAGCCCAATCCAGGTTCAGCAATAATTAATCAGGGGTGCTCATGTGCCTTTGGGACTGCAAGATTAGTTTACTCTTTAGAGGATAGACTGTAGGAATTATAGTTCAGTAATCTTGCTTTCAAGGAGCTGCGGTGGCTCAAGTGGTTAAGATGCTGAACTGCAGGCTGTGGAAGGTCGGTAGTTCAGCAGTTCGAGACCCGAGTTGCCGCGTGATGGAGTGAGCTCCCGTCTCTAGTTCCAGCTCCCGCCAACCCAGCAGTTCAAAAGCAAGAAATTGCAAGTAGATAAATAGGTACCACTTCAGTGGGAAGGTAACAGCATTCCGTGCGCCTTGGTGTTTAGCCATGCCGGCCACATGACCACGGAAACGTCTTCGGACAGCGCTGGCTCTTTGGCTTTGAAATGGAGATTAGCACCGCAACCCTAGAGTCGAATTCGATTGGCTTTTGAGCAAGGGAACCTTTACTAATATTGATTTCAGATTCAGGATCCATTTCTTACACTAACCAGGGGCCTGCAATGTTAAATGCACTGTTCACTCTGTCTTTCTCTTCTTAAAAGAAAAAAAAAATGATGGTGCCACTGTGCCCCCTGTCAGCACAACAGCACTATGAAGATTACTTCCCTTTATTATTGCAATATGTTCTTTATGGGGTTACCTCTGAAAACAGCTCAGCAGCTCAGCTGGGCATCTCCTGTTGAGAGTTGACAGGCATGTTCTACACCAATCACATGGAACACTCATTTGCGTTCAGGATCAGTTTAAGGCTCTGGTTTAAGTCTTTAAAGCATAGTATGGGACTCACATACCTGGAAAACTGCATGTCTCTTTATCACCCCATGCACCAACTGAGATCAGAACAGCAGGCCTGCTTTCTGTGATTTCACTGTGCCAAGTGAGCATGATGATAAACTATTTACTAGAAAACCTCCAAAACTATTTTAAAAAGAATTCTCCTTGCCATTTTGAAAGGGCTGTTGAGAGATTATGGCCCCGGTCACACGAGTGATTTTGGGCCGGGAGAGGGACGGATTGGGGGCGCAGAAAATGGGTGCGATCCCACAGCAACATCTGGGAAGCGTGCCGTGCCCGTTCCCGATCCGCCCCATCCGTCCAAACCCTGCAGCAAAAAAGAACCACCTGCCTAGGTGGTTCTTTCTGAAAGGCCGCATCAATGCCGGCCGTGGGATTGCCGGCGCATCCTTCCGCCGGCGCATACCCGGCCCCCGGCCGAAGTGCGCATGCTTGCACATGCGCAGTTCAGCAGCCTCCCCCTCCCAATCGTCTCTTACTCCATGCCATCTGATCGTTCCGGGGAGCAACGCGCCGCGGCTCAGGGGATCCGTGGGATCCTGCCGCGGCGTCTCTATTTTGGTGCAGCTTTTAAAAGCCACACTTTGGCCGGTGTTTTTCCTGCCATGTGGCAGGGACTTATATTTCCGTCTGGGTTGATTTCCTGTTCCTGTACCAAAATCAGAATGCCTACATGCCCCAGTTTGTCTGTTGTGGGGAGGGGAAGGGAAAGGAGATTTAAAGCCATTCTGAGACTCCTTTGGGTAGTGAAGGTCAGGGTATAAATCCAATCTCCTCCTCCTCCTCACCTTGGCAAAGCAAATAGAATCTATAGCCCCACTAGTACTTGAGTCCAGAGTTGTTGTTTTTAATGTGTGCTTGCCTGATCCTAAGGAATATAAACTTTGCCATGCCCAGAGTTATACTTCTATCATGGCCAACCAAAAGATATGGCAGATGGAAATAATGTGAGCAGCAGGGAAACCTGCTCGATAAAGGCAATGTGAAATTGGCTCTTATAGAAGGGTACAGATGGCAACTAAATAGAAAATGAGCTAAAGTTTCAGTTACTGATCTGCAACCAAGGCAGAGTCTCCGGGGGCAGCTAAGACCCTCTCAGTGATCAGGCAATTCTGCGAGGGGTAAAGCAGTTGTTCTAGCCAGGAAGAATAGTTCACAAAAAAGTGGAATCATTGAAAGGGTAAAATAGTATGGCAAAACAGGAAAAAGAGGGGCTGAAAGGCCCCCCAAAAGAGATGAACAATGTCTCTTGGCATCTAGAGTAATAGCCTCCTGATCTAATCTCCTCAGAAAATCGAGAGACTTCTTTCTAATTTCTGGTACATCCATGAGTGACAGACACTGATTAAACCCTAGACTGAGCAGCTTGTCTTCCATTAATTTATCCCAAGATGATTTATGGGACACAAACTGGGTCCATTTTAAAAAAAAATCAGGTAAGGACTCAGGTTGTACCAGGAAGAGTTTAAATTTTATTGCAGTTGCACAGGCCATAAGAGAAATTTTTGACTATGGCCTGTTTCCATTAATAAATTAGAATTCGAGACTCATTTGGGGGCATGCAAAAGAGTGTGCAGGAAAGAAGCCTGCATGCTCTCCAACCTATTTAAGGTTGCAGATATCCAAATAGGCACTCTATATAGTAGGGACAGAATTTTTGAATGGTAAACCTTCACTGCCATTGGAACTGATTGACCTCTATACTCCATAGAGCCAGTTTGGTGTAGTGGTTAAGAGCGCGGACCCTAATCTGGGAGAACTGTGTTTGATTCCCCACTCCTCCACATTCAGCTGCTGGTGTGACCCTGGGTCAATCACAAGTACTTTCAGAGCTGTTCTCTCAAAAGCAGTTCTCAAAAGAGCTCTCTCAGCCCCACCTACCTCACAGGGTGTCTGTTGTGAGAAGGGGAAGGGAAAGAAGATTGTAAACAGCTCTGAGACTCTGAGTGAAGGGCGGGGTATAAGCCCAATCTCTTCTTCTCTTCTCTTCATATGAAGAAAGAATCTCAGAATAGCAGCTAAATGGACTTTTTCTCCTTCCAAGACAGGGAAGGATTTCAGACAGCTGATCTATTCCATTTCAGGAACTGGTTACTAACGTTCCCCCCCCCCCCGGTCATTTCAGACAGACCTGTTTTAGTAACTGGCTGTTAACGGAATATATTTACCTGTTCATACAGTGCCAGTTGTCTCCCATTTGGGAAGCGTGTCTGAGGCATTGTTGATGAAAACTGCTTTTCTCAGGTCTTCAGTCCTTTCTTCCAGATCTGAATTGCTACAGTGGGCTGTGTAAAATGCCCTGTAGCACTTCCTCCAGTGATGGATTTTTCGCGCCCTTTCCCCCCAGCGCACAATCTCTCCTTTAAAAAAAAAAAGTTCCATTGGGAGCACTATAACACTACAACAGAATATCAAATCAGCGTCATAGTGCTCCCAATAAAATTTTCAACAACAAGAAAAACCCTCTCAGGGAGATTGTGCATGTGGAGGAAAATGGCAGGAAAAGAAAGCAGCACAGTTTGAAATGGACACAGCGCTTCAGAGACAGCTCCTTACCGGAAGGGAGATGATGTGTGAAACAGCAGTCCCTGTACCAGTTTCCTCCATGATGGGCCAATAACGAAAACCATGCGGTTTAAAAAGGTAATGTGAAATCGACCATGGTTAAGATGAATAGACCAAGTGTTGGCAGCTGTGAAGTGGAACCCAAGGTAACAATATTTATTTATTTATTTATTTTTGAATTTATACCCCGCCCTCCCCGAAGGCTCGGGGCGGCTCACAAGGGGCACAAATGCCCAAGTTAAAACATTAAAACCATACAAAATAATATAAAACACAACAATATCAGTTCACTTCGTCTATCAAGTGTTCATTGCTTATCCAAGACTGACTGACATTCATAGGAGTTTTCGCTTACTGAGAGACCAAGATCTTTTACTGGTTTACTGTAGTTAATAACCAGCTGATTGTCCTGACAATATTGCCATAGTGTGAAGTAAACGTTTCAACCCTACTCTTGTACAGGATAGCAGTGTAGTGTCATCTGCATACAGTAAAATCGCCAGGTGACGAATATGCACTTCAGAAGGATGGAAGTTTCTTTGTTGTAGCTTAAGAAGCAGGTTGTATAGATATAAATTAAAAAGATCAGGGGCCAAAATACAGCTCTGTTGGATGCCCTTGGTTACTGGGATTTGGTTGGAGTAGTTTCCAGTAGCAGGAAATCTAACCTTAACAAACAATGTAGAATACAGTGATCTAATGCTGCGCCCAAGGTGGTGAGAGAAACCCCTTCCCTATTTTTCGTGACTGTCTCCTTAATGAATCCGCTCCTAGGAACCCACGTTAGGGTGAGAGCGTTGATTGATTCTGCTTCCTTCTTCGAGATATGTATTTATCTGCCAAGAAAGAATGAGTATAGGCATGATGAAGCAGATACTCATAGTCACATGGTCCCCAGGAAATATTGACCAAATACTTAAACTCTGAATGGGGCATAAAGGGGTTAATGGTTGGACAACTGCAAGTGATAGCTTGGCTAGGAGTGACCACTCTTAGAAGAATGAGAAAGACAAAGGAGGAAAGGAAGAGAACTATTCAGGTCGCAGGACCGGACCGGTGCTTTGGATTAAGGATCAGATGCTTGACAGCTGCGTTATCTTGATGGGAGGCAGGAAGACTTGATGACTTGCTGTGTTGTCATCAGGCACATCCTTTTGTCTTAGGCTGGAGAGTAATGTGTGCTTCTTTTGGTTATGTTAATACATGGAGGGGAGAAATGCCTGCCTGATAGAGATTGCAGATTTCCTTTCCAGGAAGGACATGGACTCTTAGGGTAGACTTATTTCTGTATGTGGTTATTTGCTGAAGGAACTGGTATGTGCATTTGCTAGTATGAACAAAGCTATCTTGTACATATATTATGAATTATTTGTTTGCATAGCACCCTTCTGAAAAAGAGATGTCCTTCTGCTGTAATCTGGGAAGTGGGGACCTGTGGAGAATCCCCCCTCTCCATTCTGAGTTTTTAAAGTATTTTTTCTCCTCTCTGGAAGAGGCAGAGAGCCAATTCAATTGACTGCTAGATTACATCTGTACATATGTTAATGGCCCTGTTAGGAAAACTACCTAAGGAATTTGGTGCTAGAGGAAAAAGATATATATGTATTAACTTATATACTTATATACTTACAACATCAAGAATTCTAATAGCTAAATACTGGAAATTAGAAAAGATACCAACATGAGAGGAAATAGCTAAAAATTGCTGAAATAGCTGAAATGGACAAGCTGAGCATACTATTGCAGGGGAAAGATGACAATATATTTCAAAAAAGATGGAATCGAGTGTATAAATGGATTGAAAATTATATGTAATGTGATGGACTCAATATAAGATTTAACTATGATTTGTTATTTGTATGGATAATATCTTTGATAACTAATAAAATAGATGTTTTTTAAAAAAGGAATTTGGTGCTAAGAAGTCTCCAGGCAATTCCTGGAGATTTCCCAGAATGCCTTCTAGGAGGGTGGGGTTTGATCTGAAACCTGGGGATCTTGTGTATGTCTCGACCAAGAACATTAAGATGCTGCGACCTAGCAGGAAATTGGGGTGGAAGTTCATTGGTCCATTCAAAGTGCGTAAAGTCATAAATGATGTGGCGGTTGATGTTGTTTTGCCTAAGAATTTACGTGCTCTGCATTCTGTTTTTCACATGAGCCTGTTGAAGAAGGATCCTGGCCCGTCTCCCTGGAGACCAGCAGTTACTCCTCCTCCACCTGTCATTTTGGAAGGGGATGAACATTTTGAGATCGCTGATATCCTTGATTGTAAATTGAAACGTGGTAAACTCTGGTACCTTATCGAATGGGTTGATTTCGGTCCCCAGCACCGCGAATGGGTGGAAGAAGGGGATATTCGGGCCCCTTACCTGATCCGTAGTTTCCACAAGAGGTTCCCGGACAAACCGGGAGGTCTCCCGCCCAGCCCGGGAGATCTCCCGCCCGACCCGGGAGGTGTGTTGTAAGTGTATTTTAAGGGGGGCAGTATGTCAGCAAGCTGCCATTCTGTTTTCTGTGACCTCTGTGTACATATCCTTTCCCTGTTGCACCCGGCTTGTTTTCTATCATCCTGCTCCTGCGTTGGAATGCACAAGATAACTGCTGGAGGTTGTGTGGGGGAGAAGATGCTGTAATGCTTGCCTATTGCTTTTCTCATGAGTCCTGCACCTGTGTTTTGTCTGATGTTCTGCCTGGTTCCCATGGACTGGGCGCGCAACCGTTTCATTAGCCCGCCAGCGGGAATGCTATTCATTGGATCTGTATCTGTTTGAATTTCCTTTATTATGCTTGACCTAACTGTGTATCCCCAGTTCTAACAAAGAACGTGTTTGAGTATGTCTTCAACGCTTTGAAATAAATTTTGCTTTTCTTGAAAACGTGGATTTATTCTCGATGCTTGGGGATCCAACACAGTAATAATAGTCTTGGTGGCATGTGTGGCTGTTCCAATTTGTTCCAAATATTCAGGTGAGAGATTGAGTCAAGTGTGGCATGCAGATCCATAAAAGCTGTATATAGCTTCCTTCTTCGAGGTATGTATTTATCTGCCAAGAAAGAATGAATATAGGCATGATGAAGCAGATACTCGTAGTCACATGGTCCCCAGGAAATATTGACCAAAAACTTAAACTCTGAATGGGGCATAAAGGGGCTAATGGTTGGACAACTGCAAGTGATAGCTTGGCTAGGAGTGACCACTCTTAGAAGAATGAGAAAGACAAAGGGGGAAAGGGAGAGAACTATTCAGGTCGCAGGACCGGACCGGTGCTTTGGATTAAGGATCAGATGCTTGACAGCTGCGTTATCTTGATGGGAGGCAGGAAGACTTGATGACTTGCTGTGTTGTCATCAGGCACATCCTTTTGTCTTAGGCTGGAGAGTAATGTGTGCTTCTTTTGGTTATGTTAATACATGGAGAGGGAGAAATGCCTGCGTGATAGAGAAGGGGATTATTCATGGTGTCGGTGCAGGAACATCTTGTCCTTTTTGCAGAGCATGGCTCCTCTCTGTGATCTGCTGCTGTTTCTGCTTACATGGAGGTCAGGGCTGCTGGTCTGCATCCTGTTGCTGGAGATGCAGGAGCAGGAGACTCCTTGTAGCACAGGAGTCCACATCTGGCTTTGGCATGCTGCTTAGGTGCAAGGCTCCCCTTGACTAAAGTACATCCTTTTGGGCCGATGTAACAACACTGCTTTTGGGCTCACAGTATTGTCCATTGCCCTGACACACTCTTGTCACAGTTCAACATGGCAGTCATATTTAAGAGCCTTTAGTAATGCTGTCTGAAGTGGCTGCATGGCAGCAAAGTTACTGTGTGGCATTTTGGTCCTAGGGACACAGATGCATTGTTTCAGAAGCTGGCAAATGATTTATGGAGTGGCAGGTCAGAATTGGCAGCAGTTTACATAAATCGTATCAGGGAATTTAGCAGGGACTTGAGTTTGCCCTTGGAGCAGTTAGCAAGGGTGAAAGCTGCCACTTAGGGGGCAAGACTCAGCATCAAGCTGTTTGTAATGCCAGAGATGTTTTTTTGGGTATACCGAGTGGGTAGAGGTAGCATTCCACCAATGAGGGAAAAGGTAAATGAGATCCAGAGATGGGAAATCTTAAAGACCAGGAGGCAGATTGGGGCTTTTCTGGTTTTTGCAATTGTCTGGGCACTGGAAAAACACAGACCTTATTTGTGGGGGCACTCATCCCTACACTGGCTGCAAACTGTGAAACACCCATACACCAAACTTCAGAGGTAGTGTTGGAAGACTGAGGAGTTTGACCTAAAAACTGAATGTATTGCTGGATGCAACAACAATGTTGCAGATTTCCTTTCCAGGAAGGACATGGACTCTTAGGGTAGACTCATTTCTGTATGTGGTTATTTGCTGAAGGAACTGGTATGTGGATTTGCTAGTATGAACAAAGCTATCTTGTACATATATTATGACTTATTTGTTTGGATTCTGCTGCATAGCACCCTTCTGAAAAAGAGATGTCCTTCTGCTGTAATCTGGGAAGTGGGGACCTGTGGAGAATCCCCCCTCCCCATTCTGAGTTTTTAAAGTATTTTTTCTCCTCTCTGGAAGAGGCAGAGAGCCAATTCAATTGACTGCTAGATTACATCTGTACATATGTTAATGGCCCTGTTAGGAAAACTACCTAAGGAATTTGGTGCTAGAGGAAAAAGATATATATTATTAACTTATATACTTACAACATCTAGAATTCTAATAGCTAAATACTGGAAATTAGAAAAGATACCAACACGAGAGGAAATAGCTAAAAATTGCTGGAAATAGCTGAAATGGACAAGCTGAGCATACTATTGCAGGGGAAAGATGACAATATATTTCAAAAAAGATGGAATCGAGTGTATAAATGGATTGAAAATTATATGTAATGTGATGGACTCAATATAAGATTTAACTATGATTTGTTATTTGTATGGATAATATCTTTGATAACTAATATAATATATGTTTTTTAAAAAAGGAATTTGGTGCTAAGAAGTCTCCAGGCAATTCCTGGAGATTTCCCAGAATGCCTTCTAGGAGGGCTCCCAGGATGCACCTGCAACCTGGGTGGACCAGGTCAGGAGGGTGGAAGAAGAGATATAAAGTAGGTGGAGACATAGGTGGTGGCAATAAGTTACCCTAGTGGAAGGGAGATGTAAACCCTCCAGGAGTTCTCAGTGCCTGGGAGGGATGGGCAGAGCAGGGTCTGCAAGTCAAAGCAGGCCTGTTCCATCACAACTTTTTAAAAAGGCAAACAAACAAACCTAATCTGTACTGTTCTATGGTCTTTATAGAGCAATTATCATGCTCATCCAGGCCATAGAGATGGGGGAATTATATAAACATTCACAAAACAATATTTTCTGTATACTTGCATGTTGCTACAAATATCCAGATTCCCCTCCCCCAGAGTTTTGTGGCTGCCACTGTTTTTACTACTCTGCGTAGGACCCTCGTCATTGTAAAAAGATCATTGTTAATCATTATTATTATAATGGCTCTGATGAAAATTAAGTTTGCCATGACTAAATCCCATTGAAACCCCATTGCTTTCAATAAGGCTTAGTGATGACTGACTTTAGCTTGATTTGAGCAAGAGGGAAAATATCTTTATCAGGCATCTTCTTCAGACATTTGAACATTATTTGATGGGATAAAAGAGAGGGGTGAGAGTTATATAATTGAATTAGTGTTGGAATGAAGTTATTCATTACCTTCTACTCTAATTGGTGGTACAGGGCTATTAGATTATGGCTTATAGAAAGAAAGAAAACTAAGTCTAGGCATGCAAACTTCTGGAATTTCCATTCCATTTCTTGCTTCATTAATTTCATTAACTTACAAATTGATGAATTCATAGCATTAAAAAGTCATTTGCTTTTAATATTTTTTAAAATCACTTTTGCAAAGTTTTCAGACCTTTTAATCTGTACTTTTAAATTCCAGTTGTAATTGTTTTCATCAGAAGCATAATTGAACTTATATGAATTGCATATCAATGTGACTTGGTTTCTAAGATCCAGACAGGGTAGTTGTTCGTCGACAACAAAGGCAACTGCTTCTTATATGTTTGGCAGATAGGATGGTTTGTAAGATCAGTGGTTTTGTGTAGTCTTCTCAGGCATGAAACATAATCCAAGTTATGTGGGCAAAAATTGATTTTTTAAAAGGAGAAATAAAAGGAAAGTGCATGAAATGTTTTCTCATATAAAAGACAGATAGCTCTAGACTTATACTCAGTACTTTTTGTTCATATCCTGCAGAAAGAAGAAGGTCAGGATAGCCTACCAAAGGCTACTTCTCTACAAAGGGCTTGGCAAAAGACTCCTGAGATAGTAGCTCTCAAACAGAGAGGAGTACATTCTCCTGACCCTGCCTCATTGCATTTGCAAGTTATCTATGAGTAGGATTTACAGTCAGCTTTTGTTTTTAGTATTTCTTTTTGGGGAGTTGGGCCACACTCCAAAATGTAGTTGAATACTCACCTTATTTCACTGTTTGATATGATGTTTCATATGTGTTTGAATGAATGAAGGAAACACTCATATGCTGTTCCCAACAATGTATATTTAAATATGTATTTCACTTATTCTGTAGGCAGTGAAAAATGAAGCAGGGCAGTAACTTATAGAACTCTGTGAAGACAACAAGTTGTTCATTGCGAACATATTTCAGGACTAACCAGACAATTCTATACATGGACATCATCACTGGATGGCCAATACAGAAATCAAATAGATTACATAATCAGAAGCAGAAGATGAAGACGTTCTATTCTGTTGCTAAAAGAAGACCAGGATTGTGATATGGCTCATGAATTGTTAATTTGAAAAATTAGAATAAAGCTGAAGAAAAATACCAAAACATTCAAAGTGCCCAAAGAAAAATCTAAAGAACATTCCTGGAGAGTTTAAAGACCATATAAATAACAGATTTACATTACTAAGTTCAAGTGAATGGGAACAGGAAGGACTATGGGTTGAAACCAGAGACACTATCAAGGAGGAATATGTAAAAAACTATTCCTGTAGTAGAAATGGAAAAAACCTTGATGGATGATTGATGGAACTCTTAAAATTGCTAAACATATATGAGAAGCCAAAGTAAAAGGTGATAGAAATAAAATCAAAATAATACATACAGCATTCCAGCAACTGGCACAGAGACAAAGGTAATTATTATAATAACCATTGTAAAGAAATAGAAGAGAACATCAAAAAAGGAATAGCAGAAGTTCTGTTCCACAAGATCCAATGAATCAAGGGGAAAGTTAAAGCATGGTTAGAAATTTTAAAAAGTGAAGTGAAAGCTGCACTCAAAGCAATTGGGAGAAACAAATCGCCAGGAGTAGATGGGATATCAATAGAGCTCTTTCAAACCAGAGGAATTGAGTCTATCAAAATCTTAACAAGTATACACAAACAAATATGGAAAACAAAACAGTGGCCCACAAACTGGAAACACTCAATCTACATTCCAATTTTTTAAAAAGGAGACATCAAAGACAGCAGCAACTATCAGACCATCACATTAATTTATCACACAAGTACTTATAACAAAGACCATTACCATAAATGGAATGAGAAATGCCAGATTTTCAAGCTGGATTCATAAAAAGAAGAGGCGCTAGCGATCATACTGCAAATCTACATTGGTTACTGGAACATGTGATAGAATTTCAGAATAACAGAATTACAGCAAACCTTTTGACTGTGTGGTTCATGAAAAGCTATGGTTAAAGCAAAAAGTGCCAAAGCAGGATTACAGCTGAACATCAAGAAGACAAAAGCAATGACCATTGGGAAATTACATAACTTTAAGGTTGATGATAAAGAAATCGAAAATTATTAAATATTTTGTATTGCTTGGCCCCATCATCAACCAAAAGGGAGGCTGCAACCAAGAAATCAGAAGGTGATTGAGACTGGGAAAGACAGCCATGAAGGACTTTTAAAAGTGTAAGGGTGTATTCCTGGTGACCAAGTTCAAGATAATTCATACCACAGCATTGTCCGTTGCTATATATGGGTGTGAAAATTGGGCAATGAAGAAAGCTGACAGGAAGAAGGTTGATTCCTTTGAAATGTGGTGTTGGAGGAGAGTTTTATGGGTACTGTGGACTACCAAAAAGATACATCAATGGTTCTAGATCAAATCAGTTCCTAGAAGCTAAAATGACTAGGGGCAGGCACAACCACAATCCCATATGATAGGGTTGCTAAGTTAAATTAACTCACCGGCGGGGGAGCCTTGCCGTGCTCCGGGAGCCGTCCCTTGTTATGCACGCCGCCAGCACGTCACCGGAAGTGACATGTGACGTCGATCACGTTAAGGGCGTGGCCCCGATCGTTGGAGGTAAAACCATAGAGTTTTCCCTCCGACGATCGGGGCCACGCCCCCAACGTGATTGACGTGGTCGCGTCACCTCCGGTGATGCAGCCACGCTGTGCTTCGGGGGGCGGAGTTCCCCCTGGGGCCCGATTCTGCTGTGGCAGAAATTGGGCCTCCAAAGCGGGGGTTTACCCGCCCCCACTTGGCAGCCCTACCATATGAATGAGAAGGTTGGTCCGTATCGATTAGTGAGCCATTTAAAGTTTAAATCCTTGCTTTCTGAGTGGTGGGGAGCTCTCTGTGATCTTTACTAGGCTTGCAGCTATGGTAGGCAAACTCTGGCCTGTGCTCCACAGCTCTCAGTGGAGCACTGGGGGAAGATTGGGGGAAACAACGTCACTGCATTGAGTGGCCCTTTATAGGAATCCCCCCCCCCAATCTCTATGGTCCTTACTAGAGTATTGCTTAATATGGTGACATCACTTCTAGGTTCCCTTCTCCATGACCCACCTCCAAAAGCTCCCAGGATTGTCAGGTGTAGGCCTAGCACCCTAATGAGAACAAGTCTTGATCCTTCAAATAAAGGTCTACATGCTAAGAGAGAATATTTCTAAACCAAAGTAAGTCCAGGACCTGCCTGTTACATCTGGAATTTCTGCTTCCACATTAATTAAGCAAATATAATGACCTCCACTGTTTGTGCAAATGAAACAGAGACACTTGGATACTAAAACAGAGACACTTGGATATTATAACCTTCCATATCTCTTCCCAGCATACGCCTATAAAATGAAGGCAGGCAGAGCAGATAAGAGAGACTTTTATTTCCTCACATGGATAAGAAGACACAAAACATTCACACCACTCTTATTTCTTCACTTCTGCGGAACTTGCCAGGGATAGACAAAAAACCTTTAAATGCACAATTAATAGAATTAATTTACATAATTAGCGTACAATTTTCCTGTTGTGCATGTTAGGTAGTTTAAGTTTAGGAACAATGATATGGCAATCCTGATTCTTATGTTGTATTTGTAAAATTAATATGTTATGGCCTTGATTACCCTGGTAGAAAGGCAGGGTGTACATTCCGAAAGTAAATTCCTGAACCATTTTAAGCAACACAGAAGGAAGTTTCTATGATATCTTTAACAACACATGAAAAAAGGAAATGACAGAAGAAAGGGCAGAAGATATGCAAATTCAGGGATGGAGAAAAGGTATTAAAAACAGTTCTCATTTTGCTTATTTCTATCCTTCTCTCCAGGAATTTTCTCATCTTTCTTCTGCTTGTTTCCTCTCTGTGCCTTAGAAGAGGAGGGCAAGGAAGATGAACTATTGACATAGGAGGTTGTTGCTAGGCAATGGCCTTGTGTGCTGTTTTACTGTTTTTTGTGCTTCCCAGCTGGCAGTTGCTATGCAACAATGTCACATTCTGTATATGTGACTCCCCCCATTTCCCCATAGGGAAAGGAGGATAAAAACCATGGGGGAAGTGATGGTGATGGCAAGACTTACCAGCAGAATATTTTGAAGAAAGTTGTTGGGTTTTTTTGGATGGTGGCCTCCAGCAAAACTAGTTTTTGACAATCACTGTAGGAACAATAAAATATTAGTCTTGAGTTGATCATGTGATTCCACAAAAGACAGAAGGCAGCTAATAATTCAGCAGGCATTGCTTTCTATACATTCCAAAACATCTATAAATATGGTATAATAACAGTTGAAACTGCTGGAATTGGGTCTAAAGCATACTGCACTCATCATTCATATTGTAAGTCAATTAGCCACTTGGCACAATGGGATATTCTTGAAATAGGAACACTGTACATGACAGTAAAACTGCATCTGGTGTTGTTTCACTGTGATTTCATTAGCATAACAATGAGCCATATAAAAATACAAATTAGAACGCTCCAATCCCTCTTAAGGAACCTCTTCCAAGCCCTTCACTAATGTGCATATTGACAATGGCAAGGTTCTGGCACAGCTCCAGTGGAAAAACTCCAGTGACAGCTGGATCTATATGATCATGAACAACAAAGAATTGAACGCTAAAGATTCATGAAGCCAGAATGATATTGGGAATCAGATTTTAAGAAGATGAAATCTCCAGTTAGACTATCCTGCAGACCAATCCTATCGGCAACACTGACACAGCAATACAAAAGATTATATTGTTAAGAACCCCAGGGTCCTCCCAAAGCTGTACCATACCTTTCAGGCCCACTGAAGCTGCTGAAATCAGCACAATCCTGCATTAACGTCAGATGATGAGTATGTAAGGCTAAAGGCAAGTGGGAATTAAGATTGGTGGGGAAAAGATCAACAACCTCAGATATGCAGATGATACCACTCTAATGGCAGAAAGTGAAGAGGGCCTAAAGAGCCTCCTGCTCAGGGTAAAAGAGGAGAGTGCAAAAGTGGGCTTGAAGCTCAACATCAAAAAAACTAAGATCATGGCATCCGGCCCCATCACTCCTTGGCAAATAGAAGGGGAAGTCGTGGAAGTAGTGACAGACTTCGCGTGCCTGGGATCCCAGATCACCAGACTGTGACAGCAGCCATGAAATTAAAAGACGCCTACTCCTTGGGAGGAAAGCGATGGCGAACCTAAACAGCATGATAAAAATTAGAGACATCACTCTGCCAACAAAAGTCCGCATGGTCAAAGCAATGGTATTCCCAGTAGTCATGTATGGCTGCAAGAGTTGGACTATAAGGAAGGCCGAGCGCCGAAGAATAGATTCTTTTGAACTACGGTGCTGGAGAAGACTCTTGAGAGTCCCTTGGACTGCAAGCAGATCAAATCAGTCAATCCTAAAAGAAATCAACCCTGACTGTTCCCTGGAAGGTCAGATAATGAAACTGAAGCTCAAATATTTTGGCCACCAAATGAGAACGGAGCACTCACTGGAGAAGACCCTGATGCTGGGAAAGATTGAAGGTCAAAGAAGACGGGGACGGCAAAGGATGAGATGGTTAGACAGTGTCATAGATGCAATGAACATGAAACTAAGCAAACTTCAGAGGACGGCGGAAGACAGGAAGGCCTGGCGGGATCTGGTCCATGGGGTCGCGAAGAGTTGGACTCGACTGTGCGACTGAACAACAACAACAAAATAGCCCCAACACATCCCGACACAGGTAGGTTCTGATTGTGCAACTTGTATCCTGTAAAATTTCAGTTGGCAGAGCCAACAGATGCAAACCCAATCTACTTTCCATGTATTCATCTGTATATCAGGTGAACAGAGCATGACTTGTCAAGGCTATGCAAATGAATCCCAGTTAGCCAAACCTGGGAGACACGTGTTTAAAATTTCACTCTGACATGAAATTCACCAGATGACCTTGGGACAGACATTCTGTCTCAATGTAACAGGGATGTTGTGAGGTTAAAACAAGGAAGGGAGGTCCATGTAGGCCCATCTTGGCTTCTTGGAGCCAAGGGTAGTGAGTTGTACACTGAAAAACGTGTGTTAGCCACTGTGGGCCTTTATATCAAGTGAGGTATAAATATTTTAATATGCAAATGATATATAGATTAGATATATGATGACTGCCTTATACACATAAGTAAACCATCAGGTTAGCAGAGTTAGGACTTGTATAGCTTATAAACGACCAGCTTCTATGCATTTGACCCATAAAAGGCAAACAGAGTAGCAGTCTTCTAATCATCCTCTGGCGATAGAGTAAGGTTTACTAGCAAAAAAACTTCTTCATGCTCTTATTTTTCATAGAAACAAACTAAGATAATACTTGGTCACTAGAGGTTGTAATCCAGGATGAAATGCGTAAACACTGTTCTGGCACACAATTCACTGATTGTCACTTACACAGATCAAAATTATTGCTACCAGGTGCACGTTCAAGTATTTTATATGGGCGAAACTGTACAAAAGCCCACCAAAGAATCAAACCCCATATTCCCTGCTCTTTAAAAGAACCATAACGTGCTGAGGCTTAAGAACAAGTCATTATTTTTGTGTCTGTGAAATATGTGACTTTAACTAATATGCTGCAAAATCCAGGCACACCAGGAGACTAACAGCTAAAATTTTAAGTGAAATGACCTGCTTTCCTGTTTGCAATGCAAATGCCTTAGATTATATTCTCAGTGTTATGTCTAGGGATTTCTCAGAAGAGTACAGGGATTTAAGTGCCCAAATTACTTCCTGTAAAAAAAACCCCAAAAACGAAATTAGGCTCATGAACCATTATAAAACAGCTTATAAGCAAAAGGTTTTCTTTCACTAGAACAATGGATATGGTATTGTGACACCCCTTCTCTACTAAAACAGAGTGCCTACCAACAACCTCTCTCTCTCTTAGGTTCAGGTTGTCAGTAGGTCAGGACATCACAAGCTACCCTTCTTGTCTCTTTTAAAATATACAGAGAGCCATGACCATTTCACACCACAGATCCTGTCTCTCACTCCCAGAGACATCCACAGGCAAAGTAACCCAGCGCCTTTTAATAATAAACCCTCACTCACACTGAGCTAATGGGGTTAGGGCTCAAACACTGTTCCAATCCCTTGCTGCCACCATTCATTCATATCCCATACACACAAACACACATTGAGATATTAAATGGTGTGATTCTTTCCCTTTGATATGCAGCCCACAGGGTTAATCAAAACAAGAAGACTTTTATTTGTGAACAAAACACTGAGGAAAGTAAGGTGTAAGGAACATTTCATTTCTATTGAACTTTTGAACTGAGGTCCTATCCCTACAACTGAGATCATTTGGTTTAAAAATTACTATTTTCAGCCTACTCTAAGCAGGACGTCGGCACAATTTTACTCTGTCAGAAACCACCACCACCCCCATCCTAACTCCTTTGCTGCTAACTACTAACTGTTGTTTTCGACTGCTGGTTTTCAAGTCTCATAGGAACATACGAAGAGCCCTGTGGGACCAGACCATTGGTCCATCTAGTCCAGCATCCTGTCTCACACAGTGGCCAGCCAGTTCCTCTGGACAGCCAACAACAGGGCATAGAGGCCAAGGCCTTCCCCTGATATAGCCCCTTGGCTCTGGGATTCAGAGGCTTAGTGCCTCTGAATGTGGAGGCTCCCCTCAGTCATAATGGATAGTTGCCATTGATACACATCCTCCATGAAGCCATCTAATCCCCTTTTAAAGCTGTTTATTCCTGTGGCCATCATGACGTCCTCTGGCAGTGAATTCTACATTTTAATCGCTCTCAGTGTAAAGTAGTATTTCCTTTTGCCCATCCTGAACCTACTGCCCATCAGTTTCACTGGGTGCCCTCAAGTTCTAGTATTTTTGGGAGAGGGAGAAAAAGAGGGAGAGTTATTTTTGTCAACTCTCTCCACTGTATGCATAATTTTATAAACCTTTATCATGCCCCCCCCCCCGGGGGTGGGGTTCCCCCGGGCCCCGATTCCGCCGCATCAGAAATTGGGGCTTCAAAGTGGGGGATTCCCCGCCCCCCGGGCACATTTGGCAGCCGTAGTCTATACAGAGGCATTACAATATCAACCATTTCATTCTCAATCCCTTTCCTAATAATCCCTAACATAGAGTTTGCCTTTTTCACCACTGCAGCACACTGGGTTGACACTTTCATTGAGCTATCTACTATGACCCAAGATTGTTTTCCCTCTCAGTTTCAGCAAGTTCCGTCTCCATTAGCCTATACTTGAAATAGGGATATTTTTTTTTTGTCCCAGTGTGCATGGAACATCATTTGCCACACTGTCAACCACTCACCCAGTTTGTGGAAGTCGTCTTGGGGCTCTTCACAGTCAACCTTGGTTTTTACCATCATGAATAATTTGGTGTCATCTGCAAACTTGGCCACTACACTACTCAGTCCAGTTCTAGATCACTGATGAATAAATTAAATAGTACTGGCCCCAATACCAATCCTTGTAGGACTCCCACTGCTTACTTCCCTCCATTGTGAAACTGTCCATTGATTCCTACTCTTTGCTTCCTACCATTTAACCAGTTTTTAATCTATAAGAGAACCTTTTATCCCATGACTATTAAGTTTACTCAGGAGTCTTTGGTGAGGTATCATGTCAAAAGCCTTTTGAAAGTCCAGGTATATAATGTCTACCAAATCACTGTTGTCTACATGCTTATTCATTTTCTCAAAGAACTTCAAAAAATTGATGAGGCAGGACTTCCCATTGCAGAAGCCATGCTGATTTCCCCTCAGCAGGCTTTGTCCCTCTATGTGCCTAACAATTCTATCTTTGATTACAATTTCTACTAATTTGGCATGGATAGATGTTAGGCTGGTTCCCCTCTGGATCCCTTTTTAAAAATTGTTGTCACATTTGATACTCTCCAGTCTTTTTCTACAGCAACTGAATTTAGTGACAGGTTACATATATGGGCTGGTAGATCAATGATCTCACATCTGAGTTCCTTAAGAACTCTTGGATGTATTCCATCAGGACTTGGAGACTTACCAGTTTTTCATTATCCCAGTAGGTCTAAATTTCATCTCTGGTCACCTCAACTTGTCTCAATTCTTCAGACTCCCTTCCTGAAAATAGGGGCTGTGGCATGGGTATGTGCCCCACACTTTCCACAGTGATCACAGAAGCAGAAGAGTTATTGAGTTAGTGTGGTTTTAGATAGCTTCCAAGCATCCTCTTGTGTTCCCCCTTCAGCTTCCTTTTTACTGTTCCCCTCATTTTTATAAAGTTTCCTCTTTTGAAATAAAATGTAACCATTTTGGACTTTAGGGGTAACTTTCCATTGATCTGAATGCTGAACATAATAACAATCTGGTCACTGTTTCCAACTGGCATAACAACCTCTATATCGCTCACTGTGTCTTGAGACCCACTCAGAACCAAGATCATTACCCCTCTGGTTGGCTCTGTGACCAGCTCGGCCCTTCTATCAACCCAGCCCTCCCTGTCCTGCCTATAGTGCTTATACCCAGGAATGACTATATCCCATAGATTTTACCCATGTCCTCTTAAGAAGGAGAATGCAGATGGCCTATAGCAGATTACTGGATAGTGGCAGCACAAGTACCTGGACTTCCATCTTGAGCTATCCGACATCAGATTGAAACAGCAGAAACTACTGGGACGGTATGGGATGGCCTCGATGCCTCTGATCCATCTTCAATTTCATCCACCTTTGTGGATGATAAGGACTCCCCCGGCATCTACCTTTCTAGAAAGATTAGGGAAACAATACTAGATGGCTGTTACGTCAATGTCTTTACCTTGCTGAAGCCTGACAGAGACAAGGGCCGGACCAGAAGGGCTGTGAAAAGAGACAGGAGGGGCAGCAAAAAATAGGAGGCTTGACCCACCTATCACAATTGGTTGGCTGGGTATCCGTTGTTCATGGGCGTCATGATGGTGGCCTATCCTGATGGAGGTGGCACTTTAATAACCACCAGGGCAATGTACTTAAGGCCAGAACTCTGGCTGAGGAGGAGGCTGCATTGGAGTATGATGAGGCCTTCTGCAAGTGGGCGTCACACAGTAAAACTCTTGCTGGGACCTGTTGCATGAAAAGACATGGTTGTTGTTGGTGGAACCCAACATAAGAGGAAAATCTGTCTTGTCCAAATCAGCCAAGTGGGCCACTTAATGGGAATCAGCCCACAGGGTGTTCTGAGAGTATCATCAGGGGCATTACCAGAGGACTTGCTGTAAATTTGACCACAATTGCAAGCTCTATCTGGGGGGTTACCCGAGGTTGTCCTGTTTATACTCTGCCAATGCTCAGCAGCCCTTTCAGAACAATAGGCTCTCCTCTAACAGTGCTGGTAACAGAGGGGGGGAAGGGCCCAACAGCACCTCTTCCTCTGGCAGCTCAGCCAGGAAATGAATAGCAGCCCAACTACTCATCCTTGGCCATCACCAATGCTTCCTCTAAGCTGTGGAGTCTTATGAGCAAAAATTCTACTTTGTGAGCCACTGGCATCTCTGGAAGGGAAAGAAAGGCATTTAAACATGCTGTCTTCTTGAAAAGTACGCAGACGGATGAGTGATTTCAGCTTAGCGTACTTTATTTAGTGTAGAACAAGACAAGTTTAGCTGGCTCACAGGCTGGCTTATATCCCCCGTGAATCCACCACCCAGAACCACCACCCCACTTCCCAATAGGTCCCAACTAGTGGCTGAGAGTCCCTATAGGCTCTCGGCCCGGAGCCTAGCCCTCTGATTGGTGCGGGCTAGGATCCGCATCATCCTTTATTTATCGGAGTGAAGCTCGATGCTTGCGCTTGACCGCGTGGTGCCCAAGCTGACCACACGGTCGGAGCATGATACATTACACTTCTTTTTTGCCTTCTCTCCCTGAGCTCATCCTCCACAGCAGAGAGGCTCCATGAA
>NW_015169208.1:219132-223243 GCF_001447785.1 Gekko japonicus
GGGGGGGTGTTTGGGGGAGCAAAGGTCAGGAATGGAAACATGCCTGGGCTCTTTGCCTGCCCCTCTCCAGTTGCTCCACAGCCACATTTAAACATGGCTGGGCTCTCTACCTGCACTTCTCCAGCAGCCCTGGGGCAGCTGGAGAAGGGAAACAGAGAGGAGGCTTTCCCTGGTCAGTTTTCCCACAGCTGACTGGTGGGCAGTGAAATTGACTAGGGAAGCCACAAGGGGAGGGAAGTGGGTATTCAGCTATCTGGAAGCCGAAAAAGCTGAATAAATGTGGGAAACTGTATTCAGTAGCTGAAAAGTTTCCTGAATTTTCATTCGGCTTTAGAAATACCGATAAATACCAATAAGGTATTTATTCAGTATTTTTTCGATTTGGGAAAGCTAAATGTATATCCCTAATCTTCAGTTTTGAAGGTGTTTTAAAATGCTTTTATGCTCTAATCCAGTGCAATTGTCCCCAAATAAAAGTCAAACTGCTGCTGTTTTAGGGCAGGTAACAGAGTACGGAGTATTTAATATATAGTAACATGATCTTTGAGTGTGAGTTATCATGTTATATATGGAGCTGCGGTGGCTCAAGTGGTTATGACGCTGAACTGCAGGCTGTGGAAGGTCGGTAGTTCAGCAGTTCAAGACCCGAGTTGCCGCATGACAGAGTGAGCTCCCGTCTCTAGTTCCAGCTCCTGCCAACCTAGCAGTTCGAAAGCAAGAAATTGCAAGTAGATAAATAGGTACCACTTCGGTGGGAAGGTAACAGCGTTCTGTGCACCTTGGTGTTTAGTCATGCCGGCCACATGACCACAGAAACATCTTCGGACAGCGCTGGCTCTTCGGCTTTGAAACGGAGATGAGCACCGCAACCCTAGAGTCGGATTCGACTGGCTTTCGAGCAAGGGAACCTTTACCTTTACCTTTATCATGTTATGTAGTTTTGTTTTCAGGATACATTCTTTTCCAAATAAAATGGCAAGCATTTCCATTGAATTTTTACATCTAGAGTCTGGTTTAACGCATGCATATAAGGTTAACTCATGGGGATTTCCATAAGGAAGTAACTATGGATCCTGTTGGAATTGCCTTTAGATTCAGAGATACACTCAACATGGTATGTCATAGAAAAGAAAAGCAGAATGAAAAGACCTCTGCAATTGGCAAGCCAAAATCCATTTGCTCCGAATGAAGAAACTACAAATGCAGTTTTGGAATCCTTTGGAATCCTTCATGCATTTACCACACAATGAGTTAGGTAATTATGAATGTGCCCACCAGCTAAATATAAATAAATTACATCAGATTACAAAGGGGATGTATTAATCTCTTGCAGCCAAAACAATGAAGAGTCTTGTGGCATCTTAAACGCTAAGAAATTTATTATGGCACAAGCCTTTGTGAGCCAGAGATTACAGCATTAGATTCATGGCACACACACATACAGTAGTACAAATAGAAGGAGACACTGTATGTGTGGGGGCCAGGATTTGTAAAGTCCTGTTCTCCATGCCAGGAGAAGGGGGAATGGAGGAAGAGGGCTCAGTTTTGAGTAATCCCTGCCCTCCCCCAAGCCTGCACTTGAAGAGAAAAAGACCAAAAAATGCCATGCCACTTTGTACCTCACCACCACAGTAGAAGTATTATCTAGTGACTCCATTTTCGCAACAGTAAAATAAAACTGCTGCTCAAATGAAGCTGCTACACAATCGAGGCTAGACAAAGCGAGAAATCCATGGCCAGATGTCTCTATGTGAACAAGAGCATTGGGTATTTCTCTTCTCCTTATCTAAAAACCACATGGGGCAGACAAAATTATTTATGAATCTGGCCCATATGTAAAGCAGGAGAGGTGTCTTTTTTATAAAAGTGGGACATGGAGGAGAATGCAGGTAAACATATTTGCCACTCTTTGCCACTATTTTACCTTGCTGTGTTAAACTCTTGGTTATTCAGAACATTTTCCCTTCCCTTTTAAATGCTTCTAGAGCAGGGGAAGTTTCTGAAAGTTATGAGGGAGGATCCCTTTGGTAGGAGGTAGAATCCATACGCATTTCAGCCCAGTTTCATTCCATCCATGAGAATGTCACCCCACCTGTTCAGGAAGAGAGAGAAAAAAGAGAGGAAAGTCAGAGGTGGGAATGTGTTTCTTGTGGAAACCAATGTAAATACTGCCTGAATAAATACACTGAGCATAGACCACTAAATTTTATAAAATAATTCCATCAATGATTTTGAAGAACAAAATGAGCCAATCCCACATTGAATTTCCATGCACATTTTTGATAACTGTCTACAATTGATTCATTAAAAGATCTTGTTCTTTCTCAAATGCAATGTCAAATTAGTGAAAGGAGATCTTTGAACATTATACATCTTTCTTACAGTGTAATAAGTGCATTGGGATTTTTCCTCCCTGTTTTATACTTCCTAAAATGTAGAAAGGCGTAAGTGTAAAGTGAGATGACATGTTTTCTTTTAACATTATCTTGCATAAATTAAAAATCTATTGATGTTATATGTGTTGGGAGTGAGAGGAGAAGGAGAAGATGAAGAAGAAGAAGAAGAAGAAATTGGATTTATATCCCACCCTTCACTCGGAGTCTTAGAGTGGCTTACAAACTCCTTTCCCTCCCCCTCCCCAAAACAGACATCCTGTGAGGTAGGTGGGACTGAGAGAGCTCTTGACAGAACTGTTCTTTCAAGAAGAGCTCTGACATAATTATGACTTGCCCAAGGTCATCCAGCAACTGCAAGTGGAGGAGTGGGGAATCAAACCCGGTTCTTCCAGATTAGAGTCTGCACACTTAACCACTACACCAAACTGGCTCTCCTATACCAAATTGGAGTTATTGCTCCTTCCTACCTGTCCATCTGGTTCATTGACTTTACCACTGATCATGATTCTAGCTGGCATCCATAAATTGAATATAATTAATTTTAATCTACTGTTTCAACTGTGTCTTGAAATTTATGAATACAAGAATGGACAACAGGTAATGCATGAACAACTGTTTCCGTTGGATGTGGTGTGTTCCCTCCTCCCACTCCCCACCATCCATAAGACTGATGTATTATCTGAACCAGTTTTCATTCTGGCAAGAAGGAATGACTGAACAACTTGGTGCTTACTGTTGTTCTGTAAGATTCTCCTCAATTGTAAGGAAATGGGAGGGCTTCTAATGTCCTGGCCCCACTGGTGGACCTCCTGATGGCACTGGTATTTCTGGTCACTGTGTGACAGAGTGTTGGACTGGATGGGCCTTTGGCCTGATCCAACATTGGCGTCTCTTATGTTCTTATGTTCTTATCTAAAGAAAACTCAATAGCATGATTGGCTATTGGATGTTCGTGAACTGGTGGGTAAACTCCAGAATGTAGATACTTTTCCCATTGTCTCAAGGCCAAAACGTTAATTTAGACATTTGCCAGTTCCTCACCGTCAAACATCTGATCTGATCCTTATGGTCAATTCATACGATTCTGCTGATAGTTTTCATCACTGCACTTTGTTATTTATTATTGGAATCACTGTAATGGCTGTAATCAGAAATGCACTGCTGTGTCTTAGGAAAGCTTGAGGTCATTACACAGAGGATTCAGGAAACACTTGAGTGGTTATTAAGGAGGCAAACACAGGTTGAATCTGCATTAGTATCTTCCGTTGGTTTGGCAACGTCTCAAAAAAAGATGTCTACATATCATTCGGATTCGTTTTCCTACTGTATCGTAATAATTTCTGCATCATTTTATTCCCCTATGGTTTCGACTCCGTTGTGATTGCGGCATCTTGGTGCATCAGTTGGATCTGGTTTTTATTTATTTTTTATTTTTTATTTATTTGAAGATTTTTACCCCGCCCTCCCCGCAAGCGGGCTCAGGGCAGCTTACAAAGGGGCATAGCCCATACATAAAACCAGTAAAACTTTTAAAAATAATCAAACATTACAATTAGCAATAACAATAAAGTGCTTCAATTTATCAGATGGACTTAAGTTGTTTACAATAACTGCCAGCGGCCCCCAATTGGGGTACCACTGTCCGAGAAATAATTCAAGCTCGTCCGCTGTGCTCATTGTCATGTAGTTCTTATAGCCAAATTTCCAAGGCCACT